>NC_048304.1:94135862-94206012 GCF_013100865.1 Trachemys scripta elegans | reverse complement strand
CCCCCCCCCCCCGTTTCTTGACTGCCCCCTCCAGAACCTCCCTGTCCCTTCTCCTGCCCCCCCTTACCCTGCTGCTCAGAACAGGGTGTTGGGCTCTGTGCCAGCCGGACACATGGCTGAGCTCCCCTGCACAACACAAAACCCGGTCCCTGGCCCTGCACAGGGCTGCCGGAGCGGGATGCAGGAGGAGGAGCTGCCGGCCGGCTCAGAATGCAGGGGGGGGGGGGTGGGAGGAGGAAGCTGCTCCGGAGTCCAGCCCGGGACTTTCCTGCAGCCCTCCCAGCCGCTCGCTCTGCCGGGGGAGGGGGAAATCCCGGACATTGTGAGTGCTTTACAAATTCCCCCCGGACGCTATTTTTAGCACACAAAAGGAGGACATGTCCGGGTAAATCCGGACGAATGGTAACCCTACCTTTCATAATTGTTCAGCACAATGGATAGATGATCCTGATGCAAAGAGTGAACGGGATATGTTGTCCAGGCTTGCTGGAAGAAAGGTAGCAGTGCTTTATGGGTTGGGGGTGGAGGGGAAAAGAGGAAGTCAGAAGCTGCATCAAAAAGAGGTGAGGGTCAGCATGGTGACACTGGCTCATGCCCTGGGAATGTAAATGGGAAGGGTTAAAATGGGCATGCCAGGATGTTAGAAGGCCATTTTCCCACTCAGCACGCAAAGCAGCACCCAGCCTCCCTCCCCTGAAGGTTGTGAATACCAGGTTTGGTTAGGACCTGCTGTGGGCATTTTGCTAGTCGCTCCTTTTTAGGGGGTCTGGGAAGGAATTTTTCCCTCACCACCATTTTGACCTAGGTCAGAGGTGGGCAAACTACGGCCCACGGGGCCCTCCTGCCCGGCCCCTGAACTCCCAGCCAGGGAGGCTAGCCCCCAGCTCCTTCCCCACTGTCCCCCCTACCCTGCAGACATGCCACCATGTGGGCAGCATTCTGGATGGAGGGGCTGCACGCTCCTGCAGAGCAGCGCGGCAGCGTGTCTGGCTCTGGCTGGGTGGCGCGGCTGCCAGACCTGCTGCTCTGAGTGGCATGATAAGGGGGCTGGGGCCAGGGGGTTGGATAAGGGGCGGAGGTTCGGGGGGGCGGTCAGGGGATGGGGAACGGGGGGGTTGGATAGGCGTGGGGTCCTGGGGGGCCTGTCAGGGGGTGGGGTGTGGTCAGGGGACAGGGAGCGGGGGGGTGGTGGATAAGCGTGGGAGTCGGGGTGGGGGTGTGGATAGGGGTTGAGGGGCAGTCAGGGGACTGGGAGCAGGGGGGTTGGATAGGGGGTGGGGTCCTGGGGGGGCAGTTAGGGGACAAGGAGCAGGGAGGGTTGGATGGGTCGGGTGTTCTGAGGGTGGCAGTCAGGGGGCAGGAAGTGGGAGGGGGTGGATAGGGGGCGGGGGCGAGGCTGTTTGGGGAGGCACAGCCTTCGGTACCTGGTCTTCCATACAGTTTTGCAACCCCAATGTGGCCCTCAGGCCAAAAAGTTTGCCCACCCCTGGCCTAGGTGGAGGACTTTTTTCGTCTTCACCACAATGGTTTCAGGGAGGGCTTATAATGGTGAGGAGGAAAGAAGGTTGGGCTATATGCCATAACTTATTTGGTAAGTGTGGGGCGGATGTCCAGTACAGATATTCCGTAGGACAAGCATTCAGTGACCAGATAAATGGCTCAGTAAAGGACTTTAAAAGGAGGTTTGGTTAAAGGAATGGAGCATGGGGTGGGGGAAGTGGGGGAACGACGTTCAGGGCTCCTATGATTGGTATGGCAGGGAGCTGACCCCCCTTTCTTATAGTCCACCTTAACCTTCCTCTGGCAGGGGTGGGGGGTTGGTAAGATCCAAGCCAGGGGTTGGATGGAAAATGAAGGGGGGCTGGCAGAAGCCCCCAGGTAGTTACTGAATGAACATGGAGTTGCCTGCACTGTACACTTTTATCTGCTGTTGTCCCAGACTTCTAATAATAAAGTTGCATCGTGATTAAATCCATATCAAGTGTCTCCTGTCTTCCTTGCGGTATAGCCAGACAACCAAGTATGGGATGAGAAGGGGATGCTTTCTCAAAACTTAATGGTAACTAAAACCAGAAGTTCTGTAGTTTAAGACTTCCATAATTGAATACTTTGACATTTAATGACTTTTTGGCTACCTAGATGTCGATGATGACCTTTGCTTAGATGAGTGCATATCGTTCATAATAAGGGAATGAATTGGGATCAGTCATTAACTTGATTGATTAGACTGCACAAGCAATACTTTCCATTTGTGTAAAATCAGAATTTGTTCCTATGAAAAGATGTTTAAGTAAAAGATATGTCAAGAAACACCACTGTTTGTAAATTATAAATCTATTGTGAAGCTCCTTTATGTGAAAAGAACTTATGCTCTAATAAATTTGTTAGTCTCTAAGGTGCCACAAGTACTCCTATTCTTTTTGCGGATACAGACTAACACGACTGCTACTCTGAAACCTGTCTTTATAGTGACAGATACAATACATACCCTTCCAAATATATGCATGTTTTCTTCGGAGGAAAGAAAGCTGTATTTTATCTTTGGACATTTTCTTGTATGAAAAAGTACAATGAATGCAAATGAATAATAACGTCTAAGCAGTGTTAGTAGTAAGAGGAAAAAGGGAGAAAAAATATCACATAGGTATTGATTTATTGCTATACATTATTCATATTGCAATGATGTCCAGAGGCCCCAATCAATGACCAGGGCCCCTTTGTGCTCGGTGCTGTACAGACAAGCAAAATAAAGGCAGTCCCTGCTCTACAGAACACTTTATTTATGATCATGACAAGATTTAACATGTGAATGAAACAGACAGAGGAGAAGGGTTGTGGAACACAGTAACAATAAAAGCAGGCAAATTTTGCCTAAATCAGTAGTCTCAGTGATCCCCAAAGTCCCAGGTCTCCACCCGCCTAATTAACTCTAGAAGGTAGTGTTTTGTAAATATATATGAGAAGAGTCACCACTAGAACAACTTATTAGGTTATTTAAATATAAAATGTGAAATCCTGTGGTGGTGTTTAAGTAAATAAACAATGTAAGAGAACTAAAAAATTCAGTCTTAGTATGTTTTTGCACAATCAAGTGTAATAGATGAAGGAAAGACGCAACATAATAATTTTTTTGTTTTATTTTAGAACGTCAACCGTGCACATCTATGGCTGGTTCAAATGTGCTCCCCTCCAGTGTAGCTGGTATCAGTAAAGAGCTAGTAGAACTTCAGCACCTCATTCAGTTCCCAGAGGAGGTTGCTAGTATTCTGACTGAACAGGAACAGAATCTCTACCGAAAGATCTTGCCCATTGACTACCTCTGCTTCTTAACCAGGGATTTGAGTAATGCTGAATGTCAGAGCAAACTTCCATGCATTAAAGCTTCCATATCTGCGACTATTCTTTCCTCCCAAAATGGTGAACACAATGTTATTGAAGATCTCGTGACAAGATTTAATGAGGTAAGCCAAGATATTTTAATTACTTCATAAGTGGTTTGATACAATTTATGGGCCAGTTTTTCCCTTTTATCTAAGGGATACCCTAACAATAATTTTTAAAAATGAATGATGAAATTTTTAAAGCTGATCAGGGAGCCACACAACTTCTATTGATATTAAGGGGAGTTATGTGACTAATTTACTTAGTCAGCTTGAAAATCTCAACCCAGGCTTTTCTCCCAAATTGGAAATGTAAACAAGAAAAAAAATGTTAAATCAAGATTTGTTCTCCTGTAATGTATTTATTTTGGCATGTATTCTCAATCACATTATTACTCTGCTCAGAAGCTGGAGGGTATTTTTTTGTGGACAAAGAATGGTCTTCTTAGTAGTCAGGATGGAAGGATTATGAACTAGGAGTTTTTGGACTCCACTAACTACTTACATAATGATGTAACTGTAATCTGGAGAAAGTTAATCCCTTTGTGTGTCTTTGATATTATTATACAAGAAGTGTGACTTAGCTGGGTACTTTTCCATGAACCATATCTTGAGGTCCTTAGTATGTTTTTTTTTTTCCCTCAGTTTTTAGTCCGGTAAACTCCCATTGACTTTAATGGAAATATGACTAAGGGAAAACTTAGTAAAAACCTCAGGATTCACCTAAATTTATGAAAGCCAAAAATACAGTTTTACCTCAAGCCTACCCTTTGCTCAGTCTGTTCTGCCTAACCATAGGATGTATTTTGTATTCTTAAATGAGATCCTAAAATTCAGTGAGAGCACAGAAATGTGTGTGTGGATCAGGCCATGTATTTAACCCCTAATGAACTGTCTGGGTCCCAGGTAAATAAGAACTGAGAACTAACTGTTCTCTTCCAAAATATTTTTATTCCTAGCAGGTCACAAGATACAGGTACTTAAAATCCTGTAATTCTTTTGGTTTTCCCTAATTCAGTTCTAAGATAAGAACATCTAGTGATAGAAAACTGGTAAATACTGTCTTGAGAATGCTACAGAAAGCTGTAGAATACAGCTTTTAAATTATGTAAATGACCTCTAGTTACAGCAGTTTCTGAAATATTAGTCCCAGTTCTCCAGTATGTTGGGGCTGCTTTGTGTTTCTCGGTAGTGAGAAGAAGCCTTAAAGCCATCAGCTCCGACCTGTGGAGGATTCTCCCTGCCTAGGATACCTATTTTATGGCCACCTGCATGAGGAATGTAGTTGGGAAGAAAGGGGAGTGACCAGAGCTCTCTTGTGTCCTGGCAATCTGCAGCTGCCCAAGTGGCCCCTGGGGCATTTTGTAGTTAACTGGTGCAAACTAGGAAAGCCTTCATGTTGTTGTAACTTGCAGTTTGGGACAGGGGTTGGGTGAAATATTTTGGCCAAAACATTTTTTTGTTGAAAAAAATATAGAACGCCAAAATGGTTTGCAAACTTGTCTATTTCCCTGAATTGTTCAGTTTGAGGGGGAGTAAGGAAGACCTGAAAAAGTCAAAACATTTCATTTTGACATTTTCAAAATGAAACATTTTGATTTTTCATTTTGAAACATCTTTTTGTTTGCTTTAAATTTTCTTTAGTTTTTTTTTATCCAACTTGAAACTAAATTTTTACATTTCCCCTCCCCCCCCCCCCAATTCATGGAATAGTCTGTAAAACTTCAATTCTGGGTTGACGCAAAACTAATATTTCCCCCCCAATTTTTTTGAAAATTGCCAGACAACTGAAAAAAAAAATCTGTTATTCGCACTGCTCTATGTGAGACCACAACAGCCCCAGGATTGGGGAGGACACCACTGATTTAAAAGCAATGATCATTTGAATTCTGATCTTGTGATTTGTCGAGGATAGCTAGGAGTATTTTATGTCCAGTGTGAAGCTGAAAATTAAAGCTATCATTGGCAAAAGTACATTACATTACTATATTTTCTAACCCTAGTGGGTTGTGATCTATCAGACTTTGCAACTGTCACTATTCCTTCAACCTAACTGTACTTTTTTTTGGCACTACTCCAAGATTAATTCCTCAGAGCAGCAGTTCTCAAACTGTGGGTTCTAACTCCATTTTAATGGGGTCACCAGGGCTGGCGTTAGACTTGCTAGGGCCAAAGCTCTACCACCCAGGGCCAATGCCAAAGCCCTGGCGGGGCTCAAGTTACAGGCCTCCCATCTGGGGCTGAATCCCTTGAGCTTTGGCTCCCCACCCAGGGAGGAGACTCGGGCAGGCTCAGGCTTCAGTCCCCCCTCCTGGGGCCGTGTAGTAATTTTTGTTGCCAGAAGGGGGTCATGGTGCAATGAAGTTTGAGAACCCCTGCCTCAGAGCATTGTAATTTTAACTCGTGCATATAATACTTAATCGTTAATACAATGTATTACTTCTAAGTGGTGTTTGCAATAGATTTTTTTTAACTGAAAAAACGTTGTGTTTAGAGTTGCTGTGTAATATTCACTGCCCCAATAAATCAGTATCTTAGCATCTGCTTTATTTTATAGCACAGTTGAATATATATCAGTGTCATATCCTACCAACAAGAGTGGACTTTCTAAATGGCTTTGTTTTCAAATGTGCAAGAAAATTCCTGCACAGAGAGTCATACTTTTGTTGGCAGAAGACAATGAGTGCTTGCTGATTTTCTGGCATTGCCCACAAGAATACTGGAGTGTATTTATACTCTGGGAGCCAAAATGAATTTCAAAATGACAGGCTTTTGCTACATAATGGGAGAAGATTATTTCATATTTTCCTTCTTTTCAACAGAAATTATTGCATGCAAATTATCTTTCATCTAGTGATGTGCTTTGTGGGTTTTTTTTATAAATGTAACTGCAAAGTTATCCTATTTAGTAGTTGTTGTTTCATGATAAAAAGGAAATTCAGCCAAATCTTAACACACTTAAAGGAGTTTTCACCGAATAAGGACTGCAGGATTGGTATTAAGTAACTTCTGCAAAAAATTTGCCTGTTAGGCTTAATCAAATAGGGACAAATCCTGCTCCCATTGAAATAAATGTTACTATTATTTAATATTTATATTACAACAACACCCAGATGCCTCATTCATGATCCAGGCCCCAAATTTCCATTGACTTCATGGTGCAGGATCAAGATCAAGCCGTAGAGAGTAGAAACATCGTGTTTCCTTTGTATATGAATTACATTAAGTGCAGTTGCTATTATGAAACTTCTGCTTACTGTATATTTAAATGACATCACTAGAGGATATAGACAACACAATATGGTAATATTCTGATAGCTTTTATTTGCTTTAATTTTTTTAAATCACTCCAGTTACCACTGGTTCACGCTTCAGACTTGAATTGCAATATTTGGGCTTAGAAGGGAGGAAAAGCATGTTAATAGCTCATAAGAGGCAATATAAGGGATATGAAAAGGGGAAAGAATCCATGATGTATGGTCAACACCTTATGGAATGGGAATGATTTATGAAGGGTGATCCAGAGGAAGGGCTGTCTTATGCACCATGTATAATTTCTGTTTAATTTGTAGCACTTAAATGTATTGGATCTGCTTGTGTGGTAATATACATTTATTTTGCATTTGCTTTTGTTATGAGATGATAGCATGGAACGCCTGTCATATAGGCTTTTGAAAATGCAAGAAAAGGTTTAAAAAAAAAAAGCTAAATTAAATGTAATGAATAGTCAGCCTCCCTCTTAACATAACACATAAGGAGAAATGTGTTAGTTTTGCTCCTAGTCAGAAGAGATTTGAGGTAGAATGTATTTAATTCAATTGGAAGTGTCTGAGGCCTTTTCATAAAGAAAAGGTGATCAGCATCAAAATATGAGTGGTTAGGAGAGATCCTTGCGAGCAACAATATCATTCACAAGACGTGAACCACTTCTGATTGGAGTAGAGCAGCATGTGGATTCCTGACTTCTGAGGGCAATTGTAGGGATAAATTAAATTACTCCGATTTTTTTCAGCAATGTCTACAAAAATGAGAACACTTGGATATCTGTTTTCCCAGGGATCATGAAATGGTGCGTTTTAACTCTGAACAGCATAGGGATTATGCATGAGGGGGAACCTGATGCTATTTCAATGCAGTTAGATCATGCACAGATATAATAAAAGATCTTGTGATGGTCAAATCTTAAAAAACAACTTATGAATATAATTGCTAGTGTCAGCATTTCTTTGTTGCTTCAGTAGGCTCACTTATATTCATGACTAGAACAAATACCTCTACTGCAGTTAGAAGACACCTTTGTCTGTCAAAGATGGTTATTTAAGATTATTGTGGGTTTTTGCCCCAGAAATTTAGGGAAAGCTTTTTGAGAAAACAGTAGCATTAAGATTAGAGAGAAACTAACTCTATCTATAACATCTTAATAAAAAGAAAAATAGAATAATAAAAGTGCCTTCAATACAGACTTCAGTTCTAGCATAGAGGTGCTAGAGTAAGATAGCATAGATTGAAATTACTGGCCAGAACTTCACAGATAATAGAATGAATACATGCCTAGCAAATTATTTTCTTGATGAGCTGAGCCTGGATAAGGGAAGCCTACATCTGTTTAAAGGAAGCATGACCATTTGGGTATTGGAGGTATGATTCAGGGAGTATATATCATTACACTGGAGAGACTTCCTTGCCGGAGATTTGTAACCCACTGGTCAGTGTGCCTTACATGTCTTGCTCTGTGCCTGATCCACAGATGAGTCTGTTTACAGGCCACAACTATAAAAAGCCTGCTTCCTTAGCTCAAGTCGCTTTTATATCTAGAAGTCCCCAGTTCAGTCCCTGGTGTCAGCCATGATGGCAGCTGTCCTAGGTTCATCCAATCACCTTTTTCAAAAATGTGTGTGGGGAAAAAAGGCTAATAGTGAATAATCTGACTATAAAGAGTAACAGAACCATTCTCAGAAATGGCCAGGTATCCTGATCTGTATTCCATCTTTTTCACTGTACTTTAGAACATTGGGTAGTATGGACAGTTCTAGATCTAAAGGGCCTAACCAAATCCACAAGGAAATACAGGTTTCAAATATAATATACGTATCCTCTCGTAAACCTGCTGTTTCTCTCAGGAATTTATTATCTCTGATGGACCTTCCAGGTGAATATGTATGTAATAGTATGGCCCAATCTCATAAGATCTCTAGTGTTTGTGTAGCCTCTGCAACATTTTTTTTCAGCTTTCTGATAAGATCAAATTCACTGGAGTTAATATAGAAAGGAAAAGCAGTGGTGAACATTACTACTAGAGTACAGATTACTAATAATGCTAATATAGAAAGACAGGATATCACATTGAAGAAATAGTTGATAAAACTGACATTAAAATGGAAAAAAGAATGGAGAAAAAAACAGACTTGTCAATAAGGGGGCTAGATATGTACTGGACTTTAAAAAGAAAAATTCAAAATGTTGGAGAATGAGGGAAGGCAAAACATTTGAGATTAATTTCCAGTGAGTGAAGACAATATGGATCTGTTCAGATTCATAGGAAAGCTATCTGATCTTCTAGATCTAAGATTAAAATGATCCATTGTATACTCAATGGTGCCATAAAACTTCTGTGATGAGATATTGTAGTGCAGAGGAAAACAGAAGATTACAGTATGATAGTTATCCTGGCTGATAAAAGAGAAACAGGAGTGAGAGAGAATGGTGGCTTTAAGACATGGAGGTATTAAAATCCTCATTTTTCCAGAATTGACACTGCAGATGAAAAGGAAAGTCGCAGATCAAGCAGTCCTTGTGAAGGAGTAAAATCTGTTGTCCTTGTAACCAGTGAGGTTGCAGGTCACACATGGAGAACAGATCCATCTGTTCTCGGACACCCTATCATCAGCTGCTTTGTTGCTGTAAATCTGATAAGAAGAGCAGATTGAAAACAAAGCAAGAAATTCCATCAAAGTCAGGAAAAAAAAAGACAACCATAAAGCCATGATAAATGACAAATGTCTACCTGGGGATTTTAAAGCGGATCAAACTAAGTTTAACTGGTTTGAAAATAGTCACATACACATGACGCAATCACTGTGTGCTGACTGCACATTTGCTCTAAACTCTAGAGTCCTTTGGCCAAGTAAACTAGGTTTGCTGCAGATTGAACTAGTGCAGTCTATTATTCTTGTGAACGCAGTTGCTGTGCACCACTTGTGACATGCTTCCATCAGCTGTCCCATCGTGCTTTGCAGATTAACCATTATTGACTTGTTTGTTCACCTGTATGCCCTTCCGTGCTCTGGTATCAAGTTCCCAGGATGTCTCCTTCTTTCTTTAAAAGATGGTGGGGAGCCAGAATGTGCCCATTTGCTGCTGGAGCCAAGTGTTTCAGCATTCTTGCAATACAACTGTATCTAGAGTGATAGCACTCTAGAAGCCCTATAACATGTCTTGCGCAGCTGCTTGGAGCTGTGCTGAGACCATGGATCTCATTACCATCTGGGAACAAGCATCAGGATAGAAAGCTCTTGTGGCCAACCACTGGAACGAAGACTTTTTTGTGGATATTGCCAAGCAGATACCTGAAAGGAGCCATGACTGGGGTGCTGACCAGTGCCATATAAAGAGCAAGTAGCTCAGAAGTACATTGAAATGAGCAACAAAAGAATGCAATCGAGCAGAGAACATGTGACCTGTCCATTTGATGATGAACTGGACAGGATTCTACACCATATGGAGCTTGCTGGCTGCACTTTTCCCTCCCTTTCCGTCCACTGAGGACAACTGACAAGGCCCACAGGAGGATGCTAGGGATAAGCTGTCCCCTGAGAGGTAGGATCTTTTTGGGACTTAGGACCCTGACTTTGGCCAGCTGGAAAACCAGTTGCAGTCATGTCCTGCTGCAATATGCCCTGAATCTTGCCCTGCATCAGCGTAGCCAAAATCAAGAGTCAGACAATCTAAAGGGGCTGTAGAGGCTATTACTATCTGGCTGGGCCCTTGACATAACCTCATAGTCCCCCTCCCCCCATCACTTTGACATCATACAAGCACCACAAATGAAACTGTATAATTTAAAGCAGCAACATAATTTTAACCCACCCGCATCATCAAGGCTAAAGAGGCAAAGAAGGCTGGGAGATGCAGAGGCCACTCGTGTATGCTGTTCTCAGATAGAATGCTCTCCTACAAAACATGCTTCTGCAAGATCAGCAAGCCTTGCAGTCCCATAAACTGGGACCAAGCCATGTCTTTCAGCCCCTGGACATTACTGGTTACTCAGACCATCAGTAACTCCTCCCCACCATATCCACAAAGCACTTGTTCCAGAGGCCATTCCCCTCTCAGGTCCATTATCTGCCCACCTAGAACACTGGCTCCTTGGCACCTGATACTTTTGAACTCTGCAATGCACCTGAAAATTTTGAGCCATAGCACTCAACCCCTGAACCACACGTAAAAGAAGAGACAGAGGGAAGAGAGATGTGCTTGTAACTTTAAGGCTGCCCCCAACCCCTCCAACTCTTATTTTTGCACTGTTTGCATTGTTGTAATTTCAGTCTGGTTTTCACTGTTTTATTTAAAGGTTCACTGTTTGTTGGTTACTCAGACTATTTTGATAAATGTATTTTCAAATAAAAAGGTATAGTTATTTATCTAATGTTCAATTAGAATTTTATTTTGGCTTTGTTACGGTTTAAAAAAAAACTGTATAAAATAAATCTCATGACTCATCCATACGTCACACACAATCTTTTAAATAAAGCTAGAATAATACATACGGTTTTATGAAAGTATATCGGCAACCTCCCACTGCCACTACCAATAAACGATACTGTACTGCTAACAATCTATCCCAACCTCCCCTCCCCCATGGATTACAGCTGGATTTACAGTTACACATGTTCAGGTATGAGATTCAAAAATATGAATAGGCATTCCCTGGGTGTTAGTGTTCTCTGTGGGACATAATGCTGGCTGCTCGAACCATCAAGCAAGTCTCTTCACTTCATCCTTCTACCCATCATTAAGGCTTTCCCCCTTGTTCTCACCAGTGTTATGCATAACACAGCATGCTACTATAATGGTCAGGAATTTTTTTCTGCTGCTTCCAGACGGTTCCATAAGCAATGCCTGCTGCTTTTCAAATGTCAAAATGCACACTTGACCACCATTCTGTAACTACTCAAGTGATAGTTAAAAAGTTCCTTCCTTCTGACCAAGCAACTTGTGAATGGCTTCATTAATCAGGGCATCAGAGGATAAAACAAGGTCTCTAAGGTCTGGTCTATACTACCCGCCTGAATCGGCGGGTAGAAATCGACCTCTCGGGGATTGATTTATCACGTCCCGTCGGGACGCGACAATCGATCCCCGAATCGGCGCTCTAACTCCACCAGCGGAGGTGGTAGTAAGCGCCGCCGACAAAAAGCCGCAGAAGTCGATTTTGCTGCCGTCCTCACAACGGGGTAAGTCGGCTGCAATACGTCTAATTCAGCTACGCTATTCACTTAGCTGAATTTGCGTATCTTAAATCGACTCCCCGCTGTAGTGTAGATGTACCCCTAGAATAGCTGGTACAACCTTAACACCATTAGTGTCCAAAGTGGTTATTGGAGCAAAGAGCACAATGGAGAAATACCCCTTTCTATTTATAAACTGTACTCTGGCACGGAGGGGGCAGAAATGCTAGGGATATGGATTCCATCAACTGCCTAATACAGTTTGGGAAGCCCATGAGTGCAAAGTCATCAATCATCTCCTGATTCACCACCACGCTGAAACGATTGGCTATAGACCAGTAACATTCTGGGGTGGCCAGCTTCCAGACGACAAAGGTTATCCACTTCTCTACAACGATAGGGCACTGTATGTTTTTATGCTGTCACTGAAGGTCCAGAATCAGTTCCTTGCACATTTTTTTTATTTAAAGGAGCCCTTCCCATTCTGAAATTCTCTCACCTCTGCTGGTCATTGCCAGGTCTGCAGAATTATCCTCTCTCATCAATCCATGCTGGTTTGCTAGGCCCAGAAACTGTGCTGTGTAGCTGATCCAGGAATTAAGTCCTCTAGTTCCAACAGGTTGGCTTCCTTGTCCTGGTGCAACAGCTCTGCAGTGTTCTGCTGCTGCTGCCTGTGATGGGGTATGTAAACCTTACTGCAGGACAGAAGGGATTTAGGAGCAATTCTGGGCCCAGGTGACTTTGCACCACCACACTTGCAGAGCCTGCCCCAGCTGCAGGAGGAGCTGAAAAGAAGGGGAGGGGACAGACAGCAGATGAGAAGAGACATGTATCTTGGGAGCTCCTGCGTTACAGTACAGGAGGAGTCCTGGCTGCAAGATGCAGGTACTGCAGGATCTAGAGGGGGGATTAGCCTTTCCCTAGGAGTAGGGAACCCTTTACTTTAACTGCTGGTGGATCATTGATAAGGCTTTTGACCACTCCTTAGACTGGGAAAGTAATTGGTAGGAAGTGGTCCAGGGAAGCAACTCAAGCACTCTGGAGTGTTTGTGATCACTGCCTCTGATAGGCACCTGGGTCAGAGCCTGATGGAGAGGGAGGGACCAGGCTCCCCTACCAACCACCCTTTCATGAAGGGGGCACAACCTGCCACCTCACCCCCTGTGGAGATAAGGGCAGGGAGATAGAGACATTGTAAGCTCTGAGTCAAGGATGCTCCACACACAGGTGAGCTGAAGACTCTTTGTTTTGTGGGGACATTGGACTATATACATTTTGTTGGACTCTGAGACCCCATAAAGGGGCAAACTCAATTGGTGACCTGGCCAGAGGGCCAAGTCGCTACCCACTGGAAGACAGACTACCACCACAGTGTCTGAATGATTGCTAGCAAAGGATGCCAGAGATGGGGGATGAGCTGAGACACAGTGACCTACCTGCTAGTCAGCACCACTGAACAGCCTAGCCTGGTCACACTGCCATTGAATGTTCTCATGCACCTCACCATCTGCTTTGTGGGTGCAGCAGGCGAAGTTCAACACAGAATGCTGTAATACAGCCCAAGCATTCATGCTTGCCACCATTGTGGCATGGTGCATTTCTGGTTCCATCGTGATAGGAATTTGAAAATTGCACTAACATGCTCAGAAAGGAAGCATGATGCTGAGATAGTGGAAACATGGGATTGAGGGCGGGGGGAAAAACAGCTAGCACACTAAAAATAGCAGTGCACACATGTCCATGTGGGCTTCAGAGCAGGCTGGCAATGCACATATGTACCGAGAAATCAGTGGGTTGTACAGCCTCTCCACTGTGATAACAAAAGTGCCATGCAAATGCCTGTTCTTACTTTCTGGTGACATTGTAAATAAGAGGGCAGCATTAATCTCTTGTAAATGTAAACAAACTTGATTGTCTTAGCGATTGTCTGAACAAGAAGTAGGACCGAATGGACTTGTAGGCTAGGAAGTTTTACATTGTTTTGGTTTTGAGTGCAATTATGTAACAAAAAATTACATTTGTAAGTTGCACTTTCATGACAAAGATTGCATTATGGTACTTGTATTAAGTGAATTGTAAAATACTATTTCTTTTGTTTATCATTTGTACAGTGCAAATATTTGTAATCAAAAATATACACTGATTTCAATTACAACACAAAATACAATATATATGAAAGCGTAGAAAAACATCCAAAATATTTAATAAATTTCAATTGATATTCTATTGTTTAACAGTGCGATTAAAACTGATTAATTTTTTTAGTTAATCACATGAGTTAACTGCGATTAATCAACAGACCTAATAATTAATAGAATGTATAATCAGTTTGTAATGCCCAAAGGTTAATGGCCAAAGTCCCTGATTAGGATTAGGTTCCCATTAGAATCATAGAATATCAGAGTTGGAAGGGACCTCAAGAGGTCATCTAGTCCAACCCCCTGCTCAAAGCAGGACCAATTCCCAGCTAAATCATCCCAGCCAGGGCTTTGTCAAGCCGGGCCTTAAAAACCTCCAAGGAAGGAGACTCTATAGCCAAGGAAGGAGACTCTATATACTAGATGACATACAATCACACAAGTGGACATGGTCCCTGACCCAGATAGTTGACAACCTCATCTGAAAAAGACAAGTGAGTGTGGCAAACACTAGGAGGAAAGGGGGAATAAAGGGAGGAGAAAGAGGGATCCAGTCTGAGTGCTCCAGGAGAGTATAAAAGCAAAAACAAAAAAAATCCATCCTGCAGTGAAATATGTTCTCCCATTGATGTGTTTTTATTTTACTTTCTTCTGGGGCAGTTATGGTGAATCATTTGAGGTCTTAGTTTCAGATACAACTTACAATATTCTACTATACATCAGCACATTTCTCAATCTGATGCAACTAAAAGTGCAGGGGGGGTGGGAAATCCCTGTATTTGTAATGTTTTCTTTTCTAAATTAATTGATGTTTGCGTGATGTTTTCATAGTTAGCTTACATGGCTCACTGCCTGTTTTTCCTTGTGGCGTTCTGTTATGTTTACTTCATAGTAGTTTTTACATTTGCAAGTTTTCAAAATGATGATCTGAGTGGTATGAGTGTATGTACCCTGAGTAATCTAAGAGCTTTCTTTGTGGTCTCCAACGATTTTCTGAAGTTCATCAAGTTCTTGGATGCCATGACTTTGTAAGTCTACTGGGGGTATGTCTACACTACAGTAGGTGGTGTGATTTTCTGCTTGGGTGGGTGTACTCATGCTAGCTTTAATCTAGCTAGCACACTAAAAATAGCAGTGCACACATGTCCACATGGGCTTCAGAGCAGGCTGGCAATGCGCATATGTACTGAGAAATCAGTGGGTTGTACAGCCTCTCCACTGTGATAACAAAAGACCAGAATCTGTTGTCAGTAACGCTGATACAAATCCAGAGTATTTCTGGTATAACAGACTAATTTGATGACTCCAAGATATATTGACTAGGGATTTATTGATTGTTAAATCTATTAAGACTTCAATTCTGATCACAGTAAAAAAAATAATTAAAGGAATGTATTGACGAGAGCACCTCTTTCATTACAAATTAAGTACTGTACAGCTGTATGTATAACACTTAATATCAAATATACAGTAGTTAACAAGCAGTCCTTCAGATTTTCATAGTTCTCCAGTAGATGTGTCACTGTTCCCTTTCATCTGGGTTACATTATAGGTACCTTTGCCTTCAGTTGAATTAAATAAGTGTGACACTTATATAACTTAAAAACTTCATGAAAATGTATTAGCTGCTAGGTTAAATCTTCAGTTACGTGTCTCACCTACCGTTCGATAGTCCTCCGTGCCAAAGAGCTAAGCATATTCATTCTATGTAAGGAGATCATATTTTAGATTAAAAATAAGGAGAGGTGTGTGTGTGTGTGTGTGTGTGTGTGTGTTACAGGCTGCAGCAACTCTGAGAATAATAAAATGGCAGCTGTCTCAACTCAGACTGAGGACCAGATTCTCAGCTGCTGTAAATGGGCATAGCTCCTTGACTTAATGGAACTACGCTGATTAACACCTGCTGAGAGTCTGCCTAGAATTAGTAAAAATGTAATAGTGTAGGACCCAGAGAACAAAAGTATGATACAGTGGTATGTTCTATAGTTGTAATGGATTCCAGGTTCCCATAATCACCCAGATTTCACCCATTCCTCAATTTCTCCAAAAATAAAACATTCCTGAAATTTCACATTGTCTCATTCCAGGTTTGAATTTTTCTAGGAAACTTTGGGGAAAAATCATAAGGAGTTTTAAAGTTAAGCTGCCAAATTCTGTGTTATACTGTGACCCATTTTAGCCACCCTGGAAATGCAAAAAGGGCCATAAAGCCAGTGGATCCAGGTACTCTGACACATACACAGGGGACTGCAAGCAGATGGTGTATAGTGGAGGGAAGGCAGCATGGCCAAAGTGCCACTGAATTCTAGCCATTCTCAGCAGCCAAAACCATTTCTTGGAGCCACAGGTAACTTGAAACTTCCCTATTCTGGACCTAGCCCCTGACAAAATTTAAGGGAGGCACAAAGATAAATTTGTGTATACCACACTGCCTTTAGGTATCTGCATCTAAGAACAAAAGTGAGGGAGTTGTGTACTGGATTTGGGAATTGGCTTCCATCTCTGGCCGAAGACTGATCAGGTTCTCACACTTATGCCTTTTTTCCTTCAGTTAACTATCTCCTAAACCTTACATTCTCCCCCCATATTATTTTTCTAATACACATGTGACAAGTTAAAAAAAAATCCAATATTTTGATGACACTGCTGAATTCTTACCTAGTTTGCGATGATAGTCAATAATTTAGCATCGCCATCTTAATAGCACATACTGAAACATGAATTTGGGTTATTCAGCTGAATATCCACCTCCAACAATAATCTACCAGTTTCTGGTCCTTTGGGGGGGATGACTTCTTCCTTCTGTCTGGAGGGAGGGGCAAGCAGAGACAGTGAAATTTTTTTTGCTTCCTTTCTGTGAAGGCTAGGGGAAGGGATCAGATTAGGAAATGGAGAGATCTTTAGTAGTGAGGAAAGGTTGGGAAAAAAAAAAAAAAAAAAAACAGGAAGCCATTGGGCAGGGATCTTCACTTTCTCTTTATGAACATGAGAGGGAATAGAGAAGATCCATTAAGGGCAGATTGTGCAGGGGAAGTCAGCAAGGTGTACGTATGGGAATCTTCACACCCCACCCCTATGTTACAAAGAAAGGAGCTGGAGAGGGTCATGGTGGGGGGGAGGGAGCGGGAAGGAGGGAGAAGAAAGAAAGAGTGCACAAGGACTGAGGGATCTTCAGTACTTTTCTTCCCAGGAAGATTTCTTCAGGGACATGCTTCTCTCCTTCGCACTCAGGCAAAGTAGGAGCAATGAGCTCTCTGTCCTCTTCTCTTGGTCAGGAGAGAGAGAGAGAGAGAGAGAGGGGTGAAAATCTCCTCCTTGATGCACCCCATTCTTGTTCTCACTTGTGTATGTATACCTCTGTGTGTGTGCAGGGGGTGGGGATGGAATTCTTCACCCACTGCATACTTAAGTCAATAAAGAAAGTGATTTAATGCATGGTAATCTATTTTCAGTTATTTATAATTTATTTCTCAACCTAAACTTGTAATGTATTCCACATTGTGGTGCAAGTAAAGTGTGACATCTTAAAACAAAACTCAATTCAGGTAACCCAGAAACATTTACACTGAATGTAACTAAAGTTATGGGAGGAGAGCAAGGATGAAAAGTTTCAATATAAAAAAAAAGGTGACTTTTTGAAAAATTAAAAATGCCTGAAAACAAGTGAGGAATGAGAGTACCTCCTGAACTATATCTCTTGTATGGCACTGCTACTTTGATACTATAATCATGCATTAGGTTTGTCACTAATATTCTGATTTCTAACAAAAGAATAATTATTTGTCAAATTTAAATAACTGATCATTTTAATGGCATAATGTTTCAGGTTTCTCATTATCATTCAAAACAAAATTTAAAAATCAAGAGATAGATAGTTTCAGGTCATGTAACAGGGGTTGCACTCACCTCTTGCAAGCACCCCATGGCCGAGCGTGTGTGCATGCACTCTCTACCTGTTTGTGATGGGTCTTCACGGACTCAGCCCTTTGGCCAAGTCACATACAGTCGGTCTGTGATAAAAGCAAAGCAAACCCTTTCGGGGTAGAAGTCCAACAGGGGCCTCGACCAGTGCCCTCTGTAATATCTCTCTGTTTGTCCCTGCTTTGGACTAGAGCAGTGCCCCAGGGCTCCTTCCCTGAAGGCAATGTCTTCACCCTCTCAGGGCCTTTCTGGCCCCAACTCTTCAGCTGGGCCACTAAGTTCATTCCCCTTCTAGGGAACCTCAAAGTCCAGGCCCACCCTCTACTGCAGGTCCCAGCCTAGGGACCCTATAGATAGCAGCCATCCCTTTAAATAAACTGTGTTGCTGCTATATTCCCTGGGTCAGTTCCCCATGGCTGCCGCACAGTCTTCAACCTTAACTCAGGGCCTTGTCCTGGTGGAGTCCCAGTAGCCAACCCAGAGCCCCATCCACTCTCCACCAGCTCTAACAAGAAACTGAACTCACTCTGCCCCTGCAGCTCTTCTTATACTAGCCTGCTGGGCCCTGATTGGCTGTTTGGGAAGCAGCCTCTCTAGGCAACTCAGAGGACCTCTCTACTGCCCTTTTCTGGGGCAGGGTGTGGCCAGGCCACAAGGTCCCCATCAGGGGACCTCAGGGCCTAGTCCACCCCATCACACTGTGTAAATAAACATTGCTCCATCTTCGGTCAGCATTTTTTCACAATGCCTAAATGGGTTTGCATAACACTTTTTAAAAGTATATGTTGTACAAATATCAAACTGTTTTCAATCCCTGTCATAGTGTTTAATCAGGGAAGGGAGATTGTTCGTAATTCTGAAACATTCATAACCTTAAACAAAAACATTATGGTTGTTCTTTCAAAAGTTTACAACTGAACATTGACTTAATACAGCTTGGAAACTTCACTATGCAGAAGAAAAATGCTGCTTTTAACCATCTTAATTTAAACAAAACAAGCACAGAAACAGTTTCCTTAACTTGTCAAATCTTTTTTAACCCCCCCCCCCCTTTTTTTTTAAGTAGTTTACATTTAACATAGTACTGAACTGTAATTACTTCCCCTCCCCACCCTCTCTGATGCCTGATTGCATACTTCCAGTTCCAAATGAACTGGTTGGCCAGTCAGTTTGTAACTCTGGTATTTGTAACTCTGAGGTTCAACTGTATATGTCACTGGAGTTGTATGAAACAGCCTAAGCATATTGGTGAATCTGGTCCATCAAATTTCTCTCAGCAGTATTTTGACTTCAGAGAGAAGTGATAAAATTGCAGTTGCTGGATATGAAGAATGACTTTGTTTGATTTCATTCTGTGTACTATAAATCCTGCTTTTCAAATAGTGGAATGAAATTTTTCTCACTTGTCACTATATAGTGCATGATATCTTGATGAAGATTCTTATTTTACATGCCTATGGTTTTAATGTGTAGCTCAGTTTTATATTAATAATTAAACAATTTTGTTGTTGCAAAATTCACCTCTAGTCTTGGTTGGAGAGATTTAAAATATACTTAATTACTCTGTCAGTATAAAAATGTGTGTTTTCTACTCCAGTAAAATTACTATTAATTCAGCTGCATTTTATTACAGAAGCATATGCACCATTTATTTTTCTATACTAGGTTGTAGAAGAGGCATGTGCTATAATTTTATCCTGTGATAAACCTGTAAATTTGTTCATCCTTTCATTTACTAGCAGTATATACTATACTTCAGTGATACACACAACAGCACATATACTAATTTAACTTTTAAAAATATATTATTGCTCCATGTGGTGTAAAAAGGTTTAAAATTCTTCAATTAAAGAAAAGAGAGCAGGGTAATGTCTTCTGCAGCACATCACTCTTTGAAACATGCCCCACAAAGACACTGAACTGCTGAAGAAGTCTTGCAAACATTTTAGGTGGGACAGAATGTGGTTCAGAGAACAGGGAGTCAGAAGAACAAGGTTCTATTCCCAATTCTGTCAGTATGGCCTTAAGCAAGCCACTTCATCTCTCTGTGCCTTCATCCATTTACAATGCAAGCTCTTTGGGGCATGTACACTTACACTATATACCTTGCTTTGTACAGTGCAGTTCCTTGAGCCTCTAGATTTTACTCTAATACAAATATATAATAACTTCTTCAGGTGCCAAATGTACCCATATGTGGCAGTATCACAGGGCAACAACTCACCCCTGCAGCACCTCCTGTCATCATCCTGGGGAATTAGCTCTTTGACCCAGGAACACCCTGTGCAGGCCAGTGTCCTGCTTCGTCCCAAGTCTCTCCTGGACCCCAGTGCCCCTTTCAGGCCAGGGTGCTGCCCCTGGCAGTACCCCACTGGCTCTCCACACCCCAGGGACCCCTCCACCCCCCTATCCCCACCTCACCTCAGTCTTTGGCTATTGCCAGTCACCATCTAGCCCCCATTCACTGGGGCAGACTGCAGTATAATTGCCACTCATCAGCAAGGAGGATTTGGACCTGCTGCCTCTGCCTACCCTTGGGCTGCCTTCTGCAACCCCAGTACCCTTCTTGGCCTTTAACAAGGCCTGCAGCCTGGGGGTTTCCAGGCTGGAGCTCCCCAGCTCCTCTGGCTTTCCCCCAGCCCTGTCCCCCAGCCCTGTCCCACTCTAGGTACCTTTGTCAGCTCCCAGGCAGCCAGGCCCTTCTCCCTCAAGAGCTAGAGGAAGAGTGTCTCTGAGCCCCTCTGGCTCACAGCCCCTTTATAAGGGCTAACTGAGGTCTGTTTGGGCCATGGCCGCAGCTGTGCCTGCTTGCCCCCAGCCACAGCCCTTTCCTGGGCTGTTTTAAACCCCTTGGGGCAGTAGCTGGTGACCACCCCGCTACAGGCAGGCAGCTGCATGTACTCTGCATTTCGGTTTTCTCACCAATGAATGGCTCTGACTCCATGAACTGTTGTCATAATTTTCATTGCTATTCAAACAAATCAGAGATGAAGTGTATTATTAGGAGATAGGTATTTATGATATTCTTTTTAAATGTATGTTCACTCTGGCTAAGAAATTGAATGAATTTATTCAAATCAGGCTGGCATGAAATTTGAAAAATTGTAGTAGGTGTATAACTATATCATGCTTGTAATAGTTCAACATGATTAATATGTACATTTTTGGAGGATTCTTCTGATTTCATGGTCCTGTGAAATATTTCTTCTCTTCAGGTGCCAGTACATTCACTTTCAGGCAAAAATGAACATGTCTTTTACTGATGTCTCTGTGTTAGGTTAATATGTATCTACTTTTTAATTCTTCATATAGCAAAAATCTTGTCATATGTCAGATGAGAGAAAAATAATTTGATCCAATAACTTCTTAATATTGGAGACAAATTTGATATCCATCTTGGAGGCGAGGGGGACATAGCCATTCATCTATATCAGGTACTTATGATGCTCCCAGAATCAAAATGTCTGAGTGCCTCAAAGTCTTTTATGTATGTATCCTTACAACATCTGTGTGAGATAGGGAAATGTGAGTATTGATATTTGCTGTAGGTCAGTGAGCAGAATTACAAGAGGGGGGGGAATGAATTAATGCTCTCCCCAGTGGCAGTTTCAATTCCTTTTGTCTTTTATTGATTCACTCAGGATTCCAAACAAAAAGCAAGGTAATCAAAATAGTAGGTCCTAATTGCCAGAGTCCTTTCCAGGTAAGCTAGAGGGGAAAGAACATGCATGCCCTTCCCATTCAATAGTTACCCCCACAGACACTTTCCCTCTACCCAGTTACCCATATGTCGGGCAGATCTGGGTTAACTTTCATATAAAGGCAGTTATGAAACACCTTTTTATAATCCCACTTTATAGAGAGGGAACTAAAAGATGAAATGATCAACTAGAGGTCACACAGTCTGTGATAGAGCAGGGAATTGAACACAGGTCTCCCAACTCCTGTATTAGTGCCCTAAACACTGGACATTTCCCCAGTGATTACTCATGCATGTGCTCACTAGCTGACACTCTATTTCTCATACAGGCACTTATTTTTTCAATCATGAAACTTATTCATCCCTAGTTTCCATGAGCATCTGCTTATGCGTTGGGTTTTTAACATTTTTTTTTACACATTTGTAATTTGATGTACAAATGATCAGATAAAAAGTTAAGGAAACGTGACGTTGCTCCACAAATGTGTCAAATGATACTCACTGTGAACGAAGATACTGTACTGAACCATGTGAAGGGTATACCATGCTATTAGTCCTTTACTAGTTTATAGAGCTAGATACGTTATCAAGTATAAATAAATAAAACAACCTGTAGACAGATTCATGGAAACTGACTCCATAAATATTTCAATAAGTATTACAAACCTTTGCTGGCTTCATATATTTCCTTAAAGTTATAACTTATATTTTTGTAACATGTATTGTGTTGAAAATATATAATTTATATTGGTCAGAGCAGGATACCACTCAGCTTGACCATGAACCACTTTCTGGCTATGGTCAGATGCATTATTATTTTGAAGTCTGAATTTTAAAGACCTACACAGGAATTCATACAAAATTGCAGAACACGTACACTGGTGCAATATTACACTGGGCCAGATTGTGAGCAGGTGTTGTGGCTGTGCGCATTTACACCTGCTGTGTATCAGATCTATATATTTTGAAGGCATCTTAATATTGTGGTTATTTATTAAAAATATACATTTGTTTTCAGTCATTATTTTGTTTCCAACCTTTGGCAAATATTTTCACTGTAGGTGCATAGGTGTGCCTTAGGAATCTCTTGCTCTAAAACTTAACTTTACATTTAGTCCAGCATATTGCAATTCTGCGAGTGGAAACAGTCTGGCAGTCACCCTTTATTACGCATAGGATAATAAATAATGATAAATAAATTGCTAGTTTATAAACAACCATAAGGGTTCTGGTACTATTTATTTAATGGGCATTGGGCTTCTGTGGTGATAGAATGTAGGTTGAAACACTGATTCCTAATGTACATTTGGAAGTCAAATTTATGAAAGTGACATTGCTCAATTTTCCTAGGTTCTCCCAGCCAAAACTATGGGCTACAAAAAATTACACTGAAAGAAAATTAAATCTCAAAAGCTAGAGAATGTGAAAAATCAGGTTGCCTTGATTTGACCTCTTGTGTATATACATTTAGATAGTTTAGTGTCACATAGGAAGTCTATGGCAGAACCAGAAATAGCACCCAGCTCTTCTGGGTCCTAATGTGCCTTAAACACAAGAGAACGTTCTATTTATTCTGGAACATTCTGCCTCATTCACACTGCATTCTATGCCACTGCCTAAGGCAGAGGTCCTGTGGAACAAACAGTATGTAATTAAAGACTGTATCAATCCATGTAATGCGACATAACCTGAGAGCCCCTGAGAGAGTCCTTTTCCTGTGTTTGCTCAATCCTTTGTATTATATCAGTGAAGGCAGTTGGTTATCAGCTGTGCACCACTTGTTGATAGAAAATTGGGGGCCCTTTCCAGTGCAGGGTCCACATCATACGGATATATAGATCTGCCCTTAGATCATCCATCCAAAAATGCCTTTACGCAGTAGGTGGCGGTTGTCAGGAATGTAGGAGTTGTGTTATTATATATACTTATCTCATAGAACTGGAAGGGACCCCGAAAGGTCATCGAGTCCAGCCCTCTGCCTTCACTAGCAGGTCCAAGTACTATTGTTATTAGAACCATAAATGAAAAATTGCCAATTATATAGAGTTGTGGGTTTTGGCAGGAGGGAGGGGAGTGGTGGTGGCAGGGGGAGGGGATTGTTTTGTTTTCTAAGTAATAGAACACCATAATTTTTTCAGAAAGGTAACAAAGTCTCAATCATAGCTCTGTTTAAAGTGGGGGTTTTTGTGAATCTAGTTATAGGAGTTTTTCAAGCTATTTATTTACATATCTTTTAAAAAATAAAAATACAAAGGGAATTATGAAAATTGGAGTAGAAAGCACCAGGGCAGCCCTGCAATTTTAAGTCTTGAAAATGGGCAGCTTTGTTCATTCAGAATGGAGAGGGGTAACAAGTGGCGTCCCCCAAGGGTCAGTTCTAGGACCAATCCTATTCAACTTATTCATAAATGATCTGGAGAAAGGGGTAAAAAGTGAGGTGGCAAAGTTTGCAGATGATACTATACTGCCCAAGATAGTTAAGACCAAAGCAGACTGTGAAGAACTTCAAAAAGATCTCACAAAACCAAATGATTGGGCAACAAAATGGCAAATGAAATTTAATGTGGATAAATGTAAAGTAATGCACATTGGAAGAAATAACCCCAACTATACATACAATATGATGGGGGCTAATTTAGCTACAGCGAATCAGGAAAAAGATCTTGGAGTCATCGTGGATAGTTCTCTGAAGACGTCCACGCAATGTGCAGCAGTGGTCAAAAAAGCAAACAAGATGTTAGGAATCATTAAAAAGGGGATAGAAAATAAGACAGAGAGTATCTTATTGCCCTTATATAAATCCATGGTATGCTCAAATCTTAAATACTGCGTACAGATGTAGTCTCCTCATCTCAAAAAAGATATACTGGCATTAGAAAAGGTTCAGAGAAGGGCAACCAAAATGATTAGGGGTTTGGAATGGGTCCCATATGAGGAGAGATTAAAGAGGCTAGGACTTTTCAGCTTGGAAAAGAGGAGACTAAGGGGGGATATGATAGAGGTATATAAAATCATGAGTGATGTAGAGAAAGTAAATAAGGAAAAGTTATTTACTTGTTCCCATAATACAAGAACTAGGGGCCACCAAATGAAATTAATGGGCAGCAGGTTTAAAACAAAAGGAAGTTCTTCTTCACACAGCGCACAGTCAACTTGTGGACTCCTTGCCTGAGGAGGTTGTGAAGGCTAGGACTATAACAGCGTTTAAAAGAGGACTGGATAAATTCATGGAGGTTAAGTCCATAAATGGATATTAGCCAGGATGGGTAAGGAAAGGTGTCCCTAGCCTCTGTTTGTCAGAGGGTGGAGATGGATGGCAGGAGAGAGATCACTTGATCATTGCCTGTTGGGTTCACTCCCTCTGAGGCACCTGGCATTGGCCACTGTCGGTAGACAGGATACTGGGCTAGATGGACCTTTGGTCTGACCCAGTACGGCCATTCTTATGTTCTTATTGTAAATAAGGGTCTTTGGTTACCAAAGCATGTTCCATGATAGATTTATTTCTGGCTTCACCTACATTTGTCTATACAACTGTTGCAGAAACTTTGGCTTAAAAAAGGTGAAACACTGAATGATTCTCATTGACTTCAAATATTCACAGTATATTTGTGGTCAAATGCTGACATAATTTTACCTTTCTAAATAATATTAAACTTTAAAACTATTTGAAAAATAGCCATTTGTATAAGGAAAGCTACATCAGCAAAATAAGATAAGCATAACAACCTAATAAAAAGTATTTGAAAAAACAAGGAGATTTTAGTGTAATTTAAAATCATCCAATAAAAATATATATATTGGTCAAAATAAATGCAGAAAATACTAAAACAAGAGATAATCTTACGGTTACCACACAAATCTTTATTCCGCTTACAGCACAAACAATTAAAGTTTCAAAGAACCCCAAACCATATAGCTCTTTGTGTACTGCTGTTCTTTAGTTCATTGCTAAGCTGCTATTTAAATTGCCAGGACAACTGACAAAGATCCTGTTGTGCTCAGAATCAAATTTAAAGAGGGCTCTTGTAACTCTGTGAAAAATTCCAGCTGAGGCTTTGTATTGTTTCCGGTATGGCTGAAATTTGGCACAAAGCTGTAATGCAAAGCCACGTGAACATATTATGTATATCTTAACTAATTATCTATTTGGTTTCATTTTGTATAATTATAACCTAATATTAAATTTATGTGGAGAGATATTGAGTGGCCCATTAATTTCTACCCACCTGAATGAAAGGTCAGTGCTAATAATCAACTTGAGTGGCTTGTGTTTCAATTTATGACTTACGTGTATCTAGCTCTTATTATTATAGTGATCCAGCAAACGTATGTTTTCTCATCCTTTTTCAACTAATCAGTACAGTGACAATCTAATTATAGAGTTGGTTTGGTGATTCCTGTTGTGGAGTGAAGGGGTATTATAATGAGGGTTATGTAAACAGAACTACATGTGAGCGGAAATAAAATTGATATCATACGTAAGACGTGCATATGGAGGGCCATGTGCCCTGAACGTAAAGCCGTGACTCACACAGGAACTTGGAGGAAGAAGTCTCAGTGTTAGTTAGCTCTGAGTACCCTTGTTGAACCCTTAGAGCTTGATTCTGATCTTAAGCATGTGTATCATCAACAGTGGAATAACCTGTGCATGTTTGAGGGCTATCACAAGTGCCACAGATTCTGCAGCCTCCAAAGAGACATTAGGCCAGTTATATGCGGTTAACATACCTATGCTTTAAGATCTCCTAAATGGGGTGTATGATTTGACCCAAATTAGGAGGGGCTAGCTCTATACACTTAGTTCACATATTTCTATCTAAAATACACATTTCAGGAGGGCATTTCAGGAGCCTTACTGATTCCATACACATTTTAATTAATAATATATCTAAACTGCCTCTGAGGTGCAGTTAATGAATGGCTAGCTGTCAGTCTACATGTGATTTTATACAAATTTCAGCTAATTCAGAGATCAAAAATTCAGCATGATGCATTCCCCGAAAAACCTAGGGCCAGATTTTTAAAGTTATTTAGGTGCTTAACTCACATTGCTTTCACACCAGAGACTGCAGTAAAGTGCCTTGGGGCCTAGCTCCCTTCCTCTGCTGCCATCTCTATTACAGGGCCCCTCCCTCTCAGGGATCGCTTTGCTATACATAGCCCAGGCTGAGGCTTCCATGGGAAAGATAGACCTACCTGCCTCATATGGATCCCAGGCAGTAGAGAGGGGTAGAACATCTGGGGAGCCCATCCTTGAGCCAGTATCTTCCTTGAGAGACCTAGAAGGGATCCATGTAGAGAAGGGGAGACACATAAACCCAGCTTCAATGAGGACAGGAGGATCACTAGCCACTTCAATCTTTCCAGAGCAATCTGTGAGCTCAAGTTCACTTGTGTGTCTGAAGCAGGATTATGGGGACAAACTCCCAAAAGGGAAATAAATAGTAAAATCAGTGCTGTTTCCCCAGCTCACATTCATGGAGTGCAACAGGACAGATAATCCTTGATACTCAGTTCCCCATATCACCTTCACAGGGCGCAGCATGGGAAATAATCCTCATCACTTGGTTCGCCTCCTCAACTTCATGGAATGCAGCAGGATATATTAATGCAGAAAAGACCCGGGCATAGACATATGCTGATTCCTTCAGGTGTGCATACACACACCTTACAAAAACAATTACAAGGATAATTCTTCCTCCTTTGGGGAGGAAGCCTGACAGTCCAAATTAGAGTTGGAGAATCAAATAGTAAAATATATGTTTTTTAAAAAAGTAGGATTCAAATCTGTTGCATGCTTATATATGGGGCTTTGGTTCTTAGGAAAAGATGCTTGGACAAATCAGTTCCCAAGCTCTCTTAGTGGTACAATAGGAAGCTTTATGGGGAACTGAGGCTATTCACAATAATCAGAAAAGTCAATTTATAATTCTGGCTCCGGCCAGACACTACTGGAAGGAATACAGATGTATTGAAGTAGTCCCTAAAGTATAACAGGAGAAAATACCTCTTTGCAAGTAGTAGCTAGAACAAGTGTGGAGTCAGTAACTACCCTGTATTGTCTCAGAGCTATCTGCAGGTCTGGAATTAGAGCCCTGACTTGTTCCAGGCTCTTTCAATTTCAGAGCAAAAGAGCTTTGATCAGATGAGGTCACTGGACATTGTCCAGTGGAGATACCTTAAGGAACTGTGCAAGAAACAGGGAAATAGCTTTGTCTCATTCCCAGTTTCAGCAACCAATGGAGAGGCTACAGCATGAATGAAATCATCCATCATATTTTTCAGACTGGAGTGTTATAATGCCCCCGCTCCCCCAATCAGCTTTCTAGCCTCAGAGAATTAGGAAAAACAGAGCAGAGCCCAGTCTAAAACATCTAAATAAGTTCCTAAAGGAGGCTTATCTTCAAAGCATTCCCATTTTACCATCCTCAGACAATTTTTATGTTTTGCAGATGGATGGCAGCCTTTTTCTTTTCCTAACTTTGATCATAACCATTTGATCTTTCATGTGCTCCCAAGGTCTCTCTCACCAGCATCATGGTAGCAATAACATCGACTTTAGGGAAGACAGAGATTCACTTATCTCTTCTAAGATGATTTTTCTGATTAGGGTTCTGTTCAGAGAGAAAGCTGAAGCAAATGTACAGAGTTATATGGTTCCTGGAGTATCAGGACAAATACATGGTGCCAGGGAAATGCATCATATGCTTTGGCTGTGGATGAATACTATCAGGTACGAGGTCTTCTCCCAGAAGACTGTTACTAGAAGATGAAGATGACCATAATGGAAAATAAGTGCTGTCACAGAAACAAAAATCCAATTTTTACTGGAACCCATTGGGAATTCTGATCTTATACACAGGTATGATTCAGTGACCCAGAATTCATATGATACCTATCTAATAATTCCAGGTATTCCCATCATCATATCTCATCCTTTGGCAATGATCTGTCTCTAATTTTATATTATCTGCTCCCACAAATGGTGAATGCAGAAAATCAGATTTGGTTTTGTTTTGTTTTTTTATTTTAAGGGATTTTCCCAATTCAGTTCAGGGATTGTGTACCAGAAAGAAAGACCACAACATCCATGAGCTGGAACACAATGATTCATTGAGGTCTTGGAGCACTTTTCCTTCCATAGATAAGACTTGTTCTAGTCATGGCAGTTAGTGTCTAATAGGGTTTTCATAATAACTGGGAAGAACATAACCAGCCCCACCCTAGAGAGAGTGAGTCTCGGAGCAGAGTTACCTTTCTCTATATGTACTGCCTGACAAGATGGAGAAGAACACCAAGATATACATGGTAGAAGTCAGATTAGCAGTGTGGCTCCTTCACCTAGAAATATATCCCTCATCATAAATCAATTTGAGGATTGGTGATTGACTTCTTTGAATATGGAAACATAAATAAGGTGCCCTGTGGTTTCTCTACATGTCAGGACTGAGAATGTGAAGCAGTGAATGACCTTTCTCAAACCTGGGCAAGGTCCCTGCTATATGTCCTGCTCTGCAGGACAATACAAAAGATAAGAACACAAGAACAACAGTTACCCACCCAGGTTATGCTATGCAGGATGAAGAGACTATGGTTTTCAGGCCTGATTGGATCTTCAGATGTCTGTATCTCACAGAGGATGTATGATATAAAATAAAATAAAAAATACTCCACTTGGGACCAGAAAAATTTAAAATTAATACTTTGATGAAGTGATTCTTGTTCACATGGGTCCCAAAGGAGAAGTCAACAAATAGAAATTATTCTATGGGATGGTGCAAAATAACTTAATTACCATGTTAAATCAATGAAACATAGCCTTGAGTTCCTCCAGGAGAGCTTTATTGTGCATGTATAAGAGTGTCCAAGAAAAAAGGCCAGGTCTGTGTAATATAATATTCCCAGCCTGTCCAAGAAAAGAAACTTTTGTATACATCCCAACATTTATATGCTCCTTAGGGCATAAACTTTATTTCAATCTCACAAGGTCAAGTATGACTTGGAATCTGATTTTGCTCCTTACAATACTACCCCAGACTGAATGCCTGTAGGAGGTACCATTATACCTGCTGTGCATTGGGTATGCCTCCTAATGGCTATTATCGCCAGTCAGATGAATTTTTATTTTAAGGAGTTTCCTCTAATGAGACCCAATATCGTATCTTTAATTCAGACAGGTAGTTCTCTCAACAGTCATAGCATTCATTTCCTAAGTAAATTCAAGATATATTCCTTCTTCAGTTAAACATCAAAGTCCAGTCTTTAGGAGCGCTGATAATCCTGTATTGAGATCTTTTGGACAGCCAAATGGGCATCAGTACATAGGTTCACCAGATTCTGCACATTGGTCACCTACCTTGGTCATTGTCATATCCTGTCTTTTGGCAGAAGTTTTCTCTGTGCCTTACGGTCCAGGAGAAGATGGAGGAGTCAACATTTAAAAGATGATCCTGCTTCTACCTTAGTCACACTGCTATGAAAATCACATTGTAACAGATTTGTGGTCCTTCGTACAAAGAATAGGAAAATTTGTCCATGCTTACCTGAAAATTTCCTTTTTTTCAAGTAATAAGGTCACAGATCCAGGCCACCTTGGAAACAAATGGATCATTCAGAATAGAAATGGATGGACATTGATATTAAAGGATTTAGATTTTTTGTCATTAGATAGAATTTATTATGTTCTGCAGTTGGAGAAATTGCTGTGCTTTTTCCCAAAGTATATTTAACATAATCTGTAATTTAGGAAAGTAAATGTGAATTATCCTAGTCATGTGGAAGTTATCTCAGATGCAGGGAACTTCAGGAGGTGAGGCATTCCCCTGCTGCCAGTGACTAACAAGTTCTGGTCCTGCCCCCAAGATGTAAACAAACTGAAATATCCATTCTGACAGATCTGTGTGCCTTATTACTCAAAGGAAGGAAATTTTCAGATGATCAGAGACAGATTTTCCTATTCTCATTTGTTTGTTACATTGTGGTTTTAAACAGTTATTGAAAGAAGAGAATGTAATGGATATTGCTTTTAAATAATCTGAACAAAGATTGTGGCATATTATGGAAAGGACAATGTGGCACGTATCTCAGTGAAATGAAAGACATGTTGCACTTCAATTTAGCAACTGAGGCGATCCAGATGCCATCTCACAGCCAAAATTCTAACTGGTCATATGCTTTACACTATATTAAATTACTTATTACAGGATGCACCATGAAATGTTGTAACTCTAATTACATAATTTTGCAATACATATTAGGTACTATACAAAATTTGTAATTGCAACAGGATATGAAATTGGAGCATTAATTTTGTACATTCTGCTTTTTGGTCAAACAAATGTTAGCTATACTGTTTGCAGTATTGCTCAAGCATTGTAATGTTTTCATTGCTGTTTTGTCTGGTTAAAGAATAACTAGAATATCCATTTCCGACTGAACCACTAGAAAGAGGCACATGTTAGACCAAAAAATGGGCCTAATCAACAGCCCACTGAAGTCAATAGAAGTTTTTCCATTGACTTCAGTGAGCTTTGGATCAGGCCCCATGTGCATAAATAAGTCTAATATGTAAAGTCCCTAAAGGTCTGGATTATGGCCCTAGATACCTACAAGATCTGCAGTACAGAAATATACTAGACAATAGTGATAATCAGTAGCAAACATCAGTATATATCAGCAGTTGTGCTGTTCATGTAGTACACAGAAATGCACATACTTTTATTAATTCAAATTTTCCTTTTCTTTTTTTCCCTGAAGAGGAAAACTGAGGCCTTAATCTTGTAGCATTTTTATAAATACATGCAGTAGGTCAGAATCTCGCCCCTGATTACTCTGGGAAAAAGGACACCAGTGGTGTAATTGGGTGCTAACAGTTTCAGATCCATCTGAGAGAGAATTCCTCATGCACAGGAATTGTGGAAGAAACCTGATGTTGGAGGCAAGCTGGGGATGGGGTTTGTGGCAGGAAGTGTTCCAAGAGCAGAGCAGCAGCACCTAGCACTGCAGAGATTCTGGGCAGTGCTGCTGCCCTTAGGCAGGCATGAAAAGGCTGTTGTAAATTAGACAGCCTTCAAGGGCTGTCTAAATTATGCCGCTCCTGGAGCAGCCCAGAATCAAGTGTGGCTTAAAACCACCTCAGCCCTCTCTCCATCTGTGAGTTCTATGCTGCACCTCTTAGAGGCACAGCATAGCATTTCACCCTCTGTGTACAGCCCTTTTTGAAAATATACTTACTTGAGTGTGTATTTATTTGAAATATAGAACTGTTTCTGCCTCTTGAGTAAATTAGGGCTTCTCTACAACATGCATTAGCATGCATCAGAGGGGTGTAGATTCTTGTGCACACTTGTGTGTCATGCACTAACTTACCCATGTGGGACCCTGCTGGCACACACTAAAAGTTCCCTAGTGCACGTTAATATAGTTTGAAATGGGACTACGTAAACATGCACCAGGGAAACTCTTAGTGTGTGCCAGCAGGGGTCCACATGGACTAGTTAGCGTGCAACATGCTACTATGCATTGGAGTTTATACATCTCTGTTGTGGACTAATGCACTGCATAGACAAGCCCTTAGATGCCGTTATAAAACACTGGCAATATATAGGAAAATTTTTTGCACCCCATTGACTTACTTTCCCCTTATTAATTTATTTAAAGAAAGAAACTTAAATGTAAAAATACATTTGAATAATGCTGAAAATGTGACACAAGCCAATAACAAAGCTAGTTTTCTTTCTTTCTTTCTTTCTTTTTCTTTCTCAGTTGAATTTAGGGCAAAGCCATAACTTTGCATTTCCTGAATTTTGCTGGTTTCTATTAACCCTAATATTACTTAAACACAGTCTTTCATTAATAGTATAGTATGTTAATACATTTCAACATTAAGAAAACAGTGGAACTTGACTTTGTTGCGCTTGATTAAATTGGGCATCAGAAAGATTGAAAAGCAAGAGAATAATCTTATTCTTGTTCTTGCTTTTACTGTATTTGCTGTTCTCATGACCCAGAATGAGGAATAGAGAATACTGTGTCTGTATAGGCTCAGGAAAATATAGTGATGTATATAACCCCTATGTGTTTTCATAAATTGTTTTCAATTCAACCAATTTTCAGTTAATTTCACATGGTTTGTGTCTTTAAGTATATCAGTAGGACATTAAATACAAATTTCTTTCTTTGGGGGAAGCTATGGTCTCAAATGTTATGTGAAGCTCTCATCACTCTGGTAATGGCTATAAACACATAAATCATTCAAGACCAAAAGAAGAATGAAACTCAATGTCAGTGAACAGATCACATTTATTATTTTATGATTAAAAGTATTTCTACAGTGATAAAAATCAACCCCTAGGGAATCAGATTGTAAAAAGGAACAGTTGGTTTAAATTAGGTTTCCATGTGAAATATATCTACTTTTTGTGGATGTTGTGGGAAAGTAAACTGAAAATTTTCAGAGTGGTAAATATCTATGCCTGATCAGATTTTAAGTATGAACAGAATCATATAGTTAGTTGATTTCTGATGCTGACATAAATTACCAAACAGAACTTGACAATAAGATCAGATTTGGAAAGTGATATTTTCTGCTTCATTTCTTATATAACAAATAGCTATAGTAGTTAATTATTAAATGTTTAGAATATATTGCAGTGAACAAATTTGCACATCAAGAAAACATATATACAAATGCCAGCACAGTCAACTCAAGCAAAAAATATTCTCTAATGTATAAACTGCTGCTTCTGACCTGTTGCCCGAGTTGAATAAAATGGGTTATCTTATCTAAGGCTAAAATTTTCAAAGCCAAGTAGGAGATTTGGGTGCCAGTTCCCATTGATTTTAATGGGAATTGGCCTTGCAAATCCTTTAGGCAGCTTTGAAAATCTTAGCCCTAGTCTATGACACAATGTCTGTTATTGTTCAGCATTTTTGGTTTAAAATAAATAACTGTAAAAAGCATTTTGAGATTCAAATACTTTGCATATATGTGTGTATGATATGTATATACATACAGTATTTATAATATATGTGGTGAATGTTTTTGTGTGATTTTATTGTGTGTGGGTATATATATAATTTAGTGAAATCTCTGATTTTCTCCCCGATAGAGACAATTTATGATTAATATGTATTCATTCTATTGCATTAAATGTGTCTGAATGTTCCAAATAACATAGCCATGGCTGATTTCTTGTACTGTACATTTTGTTTTATTAGGTGAGCTCTTGGGTTACATGGTTGATCCTTACTGCCGGTTCTATGGAGGAGAAACGAGAAGTCTTCTCATATTTAGTACATGTGGCAAAATGCTGCTGGAACATGGGAAACTACAATGCTGTAATGGAATTCTTGGCAGGGCTTAGGTACTGGCAACTCATTTTTACATAAGGAAGTTTCAGAGATAGAGATTAAACTACAGCTTCTATTAAGCACAACTCCTCTCTGAAGGACAATGTGTGGCACTGAATCAATCACTCTGTTGAACAGTATTCTGTTGCTAAATCACATCATTTCATCTTTTGAATTTCTCATAATTATTCTGGAAAAATTAAACATGGTGAAAGACAGACATTTTCTCAGAATGCTCTGGAGACATCGTCATCTATCCTGGTACATGCTAAATATGTTAAATTGAAAACATGGAGATACGTTTTTCAAATAGATGATTTGAATGAGAAAAGAAGAGTGTAAAAGCAGTTCTATTTTAACTATCTGTAACTCACTACAACTACTATAGTTTTAGGGTTGGAGTTTCAATAACAAAGGTAGTGAAACTATAAATGTTAAAGTAATATGATTATAAGGCAAAAAAGAAATGTCAAATAAAGCTCCTCCTTAGGTCACTCCATTTTACCTACGCTAACTGCTGCTGGGTTCTCAGAACAGTAGGGGATCTTACATACAGTATATAATGAATTATTTTGTAGTAGGAAGAGATAAGTCTGAAGTTCCAGCCTCTTAACTCTAACTTTCCTTGTATTTTGTGTTTGCATAGCAAACCTTTAATGTGTTTTTACTGCAGCTTTTTGTGGTTTAATAAGCACACTCATTGTGCTGTTAGTTTACATTTTTAATATATGAAACACATTCAAAGCACTCACAAACACAAGAGGCCTTGTCCTGCAAAACACATCCACGGCCTCCCAGGCCAAGTAAGCCTGAGAAGGCTGTGAATGGTTGTTCTACGACAAGCCAGCCTATTCAGAGAGAAGTCAAAACTGTAATAAGAGTTTAATTATGCCTCTTGTGAGTGCACTGCATGAGGGAAGGAGAGGAAAGGAAGGGTACTGCCAGAGCATTATGCAGTGGACAAGGAGATAGTGGGGAGTGGGATATCTTGTATTAGCTTCCCTGTAGCACTGCTGGTGTGCAAGGTGCGGAGGGGTGGAATTGCCAGGGCTCTGCCCAAACATGCTCCGCTTGTGCAGTCCTAAAACCATTTTTTGTTTGCATATAAACATTCCTTTATACTATATCCTATGTAATAATACAGCAAAGGAAATGTTATCTCTGATTTTCTCCCACTACTCTTTATTTTTAAGACAGTGTAACAAGATAAGTGTAAAAGATTCCTCTTTACCTTCCCAAGCTGTTGTGCCTAACTCTCTTAGGCTCTGTTGAAAATCCCAGCTGTAGCTCCAGCAATATCTAGATCTCATTACTCAGCTTTGCATGTTCATTTTGGTGTTCAATTATTCAAAAGGAAAAATTGCTCTGTTAGCCTGAGTTTTTCTAGGAATACCCAATTGAATTTGTCTCATTCATTTACAGGGGGCGGCAACGTGTCCGTACATGGACACAAGTGTCTGTGGTAAAAATTTTGAGGTCCATGAGAGCGCTCACCTCAGGTGGCTCTCTGCAAGCGGTTCCCTGTCCCGGCTGTTGCTACCAGAGATGTGGCCAGACACCTGGCGGCTCTGCAGGCACACTGCCTCAGTTCCCCCTACCCAAGCGCTGACTCTACAGCTCCCAGCCTATTAGCCGGAAACCACAGTCAATGGGAGTTGCGGGGGGCGGCGCCTGCAGACTGAGGCAGAGCTGCCTGCAGAGCTGCCTGGCCGCACGCGCCTCTGCCAGCAACAGCAGGGACGGGGAGCTGCTTGCTGGGGGTGGGGGTGGGGTGAGCCACCCGAGATAAGCCTCCCTGCAAGTGACTCCCTGTCCCTGCTGTTGCTGCGGAGGCGCGGCCAGGCAGCTCTGCACGCTACCTCTGTCCCCCCCACAGTGCTGCCTCTGAGGCTTCCACCCCATTGGTCGGGAACCATGGCCATTAGGAACTGCGGGCACAGCACCTTCAGACAGAGCAGCGTGCAGAGCCACCTGGCTGCGCCTCTGTGTAGGAGCCGGAAGGGGGACATACCCCTGCTTCTGGGAGCTGCTTGAGGTAAGCGCTGCACGGAGCCTGCATACACACATGCCCATGCCCCACCCCCCTGGCCCAGCCCTGATTCCCCCTCCTGCCCTTCAAACACCTTGGTCCCTGCCTGGAGCACCCTCCTACACCTCACCCCCAGTGCAACCCCAGAGCCTGCATCCCCAACCGGAGCCCTCACACCACCCCCTACATCCAACCCCCTGCTCCAGCCCAGAGCCCCCTCCGGCATCCTGAACCCCTCATTTCTGGCCCCACCCTGGAACCCGCACCCCCAACCCAAAGCCCGTACCACTTCCCACACCCCAACCCCCTTCCTCAGCCTGGAGCCTCCTCTTGCCCCCCGCCAATGTCTGTCACTAAGTCCAATAATTTTGTCAAGTGTCCGTCGCGCAACATGGTGGTGCTGACCCCTGTTTCGGAATAATTCTAATGAAAGTAAGACTAATTTTTTTTAATAGAAGAGATCGACTTCTGGGGTTGAACTTTAATGTAAATTATGTTTTTTTTAATTTTCTTACAAATGTTTTGTTGTCTATTTGCAATAGGTCTAGAAAAGTTTTAAAAATGTGGCAGTTCATGGATCAATCTGATATTGAAACCATGCGAAGTCTGAAGGATGCTATGGCACAACATGAATCATCCTCTGAATATCGGAAAGTGGTAAATCGTGCTCTGAATATTCCAGGCTGTAAAGTAGTTCCTTTCTGTGGTGTATTTTTAAAGGAGCTTTGTGAAGTTCTAGATGGAGCAGCAAGCCTCATCAGACTTTGCCCACAGTATAATTCCCAGGATGAAACATTAGAGGTAAATTATTATGAGATAGCATTGATGTTCTAAATGTTTACATGCCCATATCCTGTATACAGTGAAAATGACTCCCTACCAAATTGTAGATGATAGTGAAATTATTATTTGACAGTTATTGAAGGTGACAGTTGATTGAACCCCCTCTGTTCAATGCAGTTGATGAAACTTTTTGTGGCTTTCTCTAAACGAAAGTGTAATGCATGGTATCAAATGGAAGGATCTCAATCCAGTTATACAATAACAACTCGTATTCATTTTTTAAAAATTAATTTAAAGTGGATTGTTTACATATTGGAATGACAAATATTTTGCAACCACAGTTGCAATGAACAATGAATGTTTATGCCCAAGAATCTCATTCTGGAAGATGCTAAGCACTTCCTTTGAAGGATAGTGCTCTTAACTTCCACTTAATTCAATAGGAATAGCAGTAAATAAGAGTTCAGAACCTCAGTGTTTCAGACCCTTAATATATGAAAAGAAGCAATTCTTCGAGTATGTGTCAATGTGGATCCTGAGGTAGGTGCTCAGGCATGCGAGTCTGGAATCTTTTGAATAGCAACATCTGGCAGGGCCATTGATGCAGCTCTGTGCTACTTCGTGCTCTCGTGTAAAGACATAAAGGGTGGAGAGGCCCTGACCTTCTCTCAATTCTTTCTTAATGTCTGTGGCAGTGAGACAGACCTGGAATTTATCTGACCTGCTTCTGGTTTCAGAACCCTTTTCCAGTGAAGAAACCCTTCTGCACGTCTCCTTTTAATTAGATCCTTCATCTTAGACTTTTTTGTTGGGTATTCATAAAAAAAAAGAGAGAGAGCAAGCAATTAGGACAGACATGGGGGAGACCCCTCCACCCCCGTACAGCAGAGTGAGGTGCTTCGTACTAATCTCTAGCTATGGCAGGCTCAAAACCCACTATGTTTAATGTGTGTCCTTCCTGTTATGGTTTCATGCCTCTCATAGATGGACATAGCAGATTCATAGGTTCCAAGGCCAGAAGGGACCATTGTGATCATCTAGTTTGACCTCCTGTATAACACAGGCTATAGAACTTTATCAAAATAATTCCATTTGAAATAGAACAGATCTTTTTTTTAAATCTAAATATAATTTAAAAATTGCCAGTGATAGAGACTCTACCCAAACCTTTGATAAATTGTTCCAGTGGTTAATTACCCTCACTGTTAAAAAATTATATGCCTCATTTCCAGCCTAAATTTGTCTAGCCTCAACTTCCTGTCTGTTCTGCCTTGGTGAAGGTTACATCACCAACAAGTGTTCCATCTGCCACTCCTTTTCAACCCACACCTGGAAATCCCAAGACATGAGGCTCAAACTGCCCCTCTTGGACCTATACATGAAGATAGCTTCAGATTCAGGAGCACCAGATCCAAGGAGATTGTGTTCACTGATCACCCTGTCTATATCAGGCACCACATCTCTGGCTCCAGTAGGGAAAAGAAGGCAAAAAGGTGCCAATACCATTGTCACCAGTGGCAACATCACCAGCAGCAACTTTACGACTGCATTGACATCGTCTTCAGGACAGAGAGACCTGGCACTGCCTTCTGAGATGGAGAGACACTCCACCACCAAGTGCAAACACAGCAATCAGCTGGTATCAAAGTCAGTTTCTGCAGAGAGAAACAAGGACTAGAGAGAAGCCCTTGAAATCCTCAGCATCGATAAGGCATAGTATCATGGCACCAGTGAGACCAAGAGACCAGATGGTTGCACTGATACCGACATTGATACAGCAAACTGCTCCAGTACTGATCCTGGAACCAGAACCCTTCTTGGTATCAAGACATTCCTTCAAAAAGCCCCACTCACGACTCCTCTTGGTGCCAAAACAAGCCTAGACACCAATACTGATCTTGGCACCAGCTCCACAAACATCAGTGCCAGAAACCATGTGTATTGGCACTGTAATTTCCAGAGAGCTATTTCTTCTCATCATCACCAGGCCATTCCTTCTCCCCCACCTCAGCAAGGAACCGCTGCCCAAGAGGAAAGGACAGTACCTGCAAGGGTACTCCGAAGGTATGTGGTACAGAGCCCCTGCGCAGGACTGGGAATGGTTGGGACACCCACAGTTTAGCCAGGACCAGTACAATTTGCTGTACTGGCTTTATTGAGGCCCTGCCTTCCCACAGGTCCCATAGCAGGGCCTCTTCCCAGGGCTCAGGAAAGAGGAGATGGTCTCAGTCACCATCAGCAATGCTTGCTTCAGCGCCCTCGCCAGTACTGCATGGACCTTCCAAAGACATGGTGGAGTTAATATGAGAGACACTCCAGCTGCCCTTCCTACCTAAAGAATTCTCCTCATCCCTGGCTGAATCAGCCATCATAGCCCCAACACTGGCGGTCAATGACTTCCAGGCTTTCCTTTCCAGGGATGGCTGACACATTGGACATGGGAATGATGGTGCTCCAGGAAGACAATCATAAATTATTTGACAACCTCAGCACGTCCATGCCCACAAGAATTGCCCTCCCAATCAATGAGGGCATTTTAGACCCAGTGAAGGGTTTGGGGCACATCCCTGCCTCACTCCCTTCTGTCTTGGAAACGGCTGGAAAAACAGTACCAACTCCCACCCAGAAGTTTTGATTACTTTAATGCTCACCTGACACTGGGGTTGTTCATCGTCTCTGCAGTTCAGGAGAGGAGTAGATCCACCAACAGGACTTCAGAGACAAGGACCCCAAAAAGCTGGACATTTGTGGAAGGAAAGCATCTCTCCAATTCTGCATTACAACCAATATAGTGCTGTTTGCAAAATACAACTTTCTGATATGGGAGAGGGTGGCTTCCTTCCTATCTCAACTCCCACAGGGAAGAACTGAGACATGATCAAGGAGGGGCAGATGATAGCCAAGACAGCAGTACAAGTGGCAGTGGATGAATCCAATACAGCTGCTTAATCTATCTCCACAGCAGTCATAAGGCACCAAGTCTCCTGGGTTCAGTTATCCAGGAATATCAAGGGAAGTCCAGGCTACAACTGAGGACTTACCCTTTGAAGATATGCATTTAAATAGCCCATGAATGGAAGAGGCGCTGCACTTTCTCAAGGATTCCAAACCAACACTCAGCTCTTTGGACATTTATACCCCAGTACCATACTGCAAACCCTTTCAGTACCAGCCATTTCAGAAACCGAGAATGTCATCTTTCTCTCATAGCTGCCAGCCTGAGTATTCATCCAAAAAGTGACCCCACTATTCATGGAGGCACCCCTCCTCCCCCTTCTCTGTTGCAAATCAATCTCTCTCTCTCTCTCTCCCCCTCCTCCCCATCCCCCCAAGGCAGCAGGTTTGATGAGATGATCGAGAACCATGCCAAAACCACTCTAGAGCTGATTTTCAGATATCACTTCTCCACCTTTACTGGACACTTTCCTCCAACAGTGGTACTGGGGCCCTTTTTTACATCTTCCCACCAGTCCTAGCAATCGCCAGGGTGATTGCCAAAGTTAGACAAGATTGGACATGATTCATCTTGGTAGTTAGCTCCCGACTGGCCAAAATAGTTCTTGTTGGCAGTCTTTCTGCAACACCAACCTGACTTCCAGATCACCCACATCTATTGTACAAGATGTATGTCAAGTACTCCATCTGAACCCAAAGTTGCTGATGCTGAAGGCTTGGATATTGGCTGGCTGAACATCATGGAAAAGCACTGCTCCTTGCATAATCAGGAGATCCTGGCATCAGGCAGGAAACTATACATAAGAAAAACTTACTCTTCTAAATGGAAAAGGTTCTTGATGTGAGCAGCCCAACGTGGCCTGGACCCAATGTAGGTCCCAATACTGAAGATTCTGGTCTACTTGCTGCAATGAAAACATTCTTGGATTTTAGTTCAATTAAGATCCATCTGGTGACAGTTTCAGCATATCCTCCACCAATTCAGTCTCTTTCAATCTTCTCTCATATGTCGGTATCCAGATTCCTTAAGTGCCTTATGCATGCTCACTCATTGGTTAGAGACCCTGAATGGGACTTCAGTGTTGTCCTTCACAGGCTTATAGAGTTCCCCTTTGAGTCCCTTTCCAACATCTATCCAAGAGTCAGTGAGATCCATCAGCCCATAGCACAACCTCTGTCTACCTGGTTTCATAGTGACAAAGTGGTCCTGAGACCTTATGCAAAACTCCTTCCCAAGGTGGTTTTAGAAATGCATTTGAATCGATCAGTGTACTAACGTGTTCTTCCCATAGCCATGTTCCAGGCAAGAGGAGAAGAAACTCCATACCTTGGTTTATCCAGGGTTCTTTGAAACTATATTGACAGGATCAAATCTTTCAGACTGTCCCCATGATTATATGAGGCTATAGCTGGCCACTCTAAAGGGCAAACCATTTCATCCCTAAAATTTCAAAATGTATTACACTGTGCTACCAGATGGCTGATGTTCCTCTCCAACTGACAGTTTAGGGACCATTCAACCAGAACTCAAGTGGCATCCTCAGCATGGTTCTGCAATGTGTCAGTATCTGAAATCTGCCAGGCTGCTATGTAGAACAACCTGCTCACATTTGTCAAGCATTATGCACTGGACTTATTGCAACTTTTGTGGTGGGGTCTACTCCCATTTGTCTTCAACAGTTGCAGCTGATTCTCCTCATGTCCACCATCCTGAAGAGGCTACTACTTGACAGTCATCTACAGTGGTGGCTTACACATACCTGAAGAAGAAAAAAGTTACCCTACAGTAAAAGTGATTCCTCGAGATGATGTTAGCAGTGTAGATCCCATGACCTGCCCTTTGCTCCATCCACAATTTGAGTCTTCAGCTAACACAAGCTTCAAATTGCAAGGGACCTGAGGGAGGGTCAGTTCTTGGACCCTTTGTCCTCTTCCATGGGAGCACAAGAAGGCACAGGGCACATACATGGCCGTAATAGACATTGCTATTTTAAAAAAAATCCAATCTCTCACATATGTGGTACAGCCATATCTACAGTGGAATCCACACTGACTACAACATCTTGAAAAATCAGTCATTGTAAGTTAAATAACTGTTCGTTCCATTTTTTTCCCTTTCAAATAATCCCTCAAGTGTAGAGATTAAAGCTGAGATTTTCAAAGAGTCTAAAGAAATTAATATTATTTGTTTGTTTATATTATTGTAATGCCTAGAAGTCCTAGTAATAGACCAGAATTAGGTGTCCAACTCCCACTGAAAGTCAATGGTTGATCTGTGCCTCACACGCTAAGGCCCCTTTGAAAATCGCAAGTTAAACTCTATTTCTGTCAGTTTACTTAACTATGCACTATTCAAACTGTTCATTGTATTAACTATTTGGGCTTTTTTAGTTTGTTGCAGATTACAATGGGCAAGATAATTTCTTGCAACGAGTAGGCCAAGATGGTTTAAATAATACGGAAAAAGAATCAACAGCAAACAGTATCTTTCAAACTATTCGGAGTTGTAACCGCAGTTTGGAATCTGAAGAAGTTGAAGACAATTTTAGTGAAGGAGGCAATTCAAGAAAAAACTCTTTGAAGGATAGAAACCGATACCAGTAGGTTTTACATTGTATAGGTTACTGTGCTATTTTTCTATGCGTTTCAAGATTTTTCATGTTTAATTTACTGTTGTCTGAGTCTCAGTTATGGTAACAACATGAAACTTTAAGCATCCTTGAATTTTGCCCCTTCCAATTTCAGCTGTTTTCCCAGAGTTATGCTTGATATCAGGATGCTCATATGCTTGGAATCTCTCAATAGTTTTATCTTCTTTTGTGATGTAATTACTTCCAGGCAAATCCCTTTCATCTTGTCTAGAGAGCTTTAGAAACCCACAGTTACATTATGATTTTGATCAGTTGTGCCAGGAATAGCACCATAGCATTTCTGTTATCAAAGCTCAGAACATTATATCCTGTGGGTTAGAACAGCATTCTGCCCTTAATATAAAGGTTATTTATTATTGTTTGTAAGCCTGCTACTTTTTAAGGATATGTTCATTTGAGGGTCATAATTAGCTCAGGAAGAATCTTTGAAAGCTATAAACACTTTGAATTTTCACACTGATCAGTCCAGTTATTTAGCATAGGTGTTTCTTTAATTATGACACATGAAAAAGCTTGGCGTTCAGCAACCTCAGATTCCCAATTCCCACTTGTACAGCGAGAGGTCCGGTAGTAGATCAGTATCATACCAGTATACAGTACAGTATTGGTCACATGGGAATAATGGTAAATCCAAAGCCTGCTAAATCATTTGATCTTCCAAAGTGTTGCTTTGTTTTTCTAGTTGTCTTTCTTATTGAATTTAAAGAGGAAAAAATTCTAAGGGGAATGAAATTGGTTTTATATATCTAGCTTCTAATTTGAGATCAGTCTCCCACAGTGCATTTCTAACTAACCACAGCTATACAGGATAGAAACAGGAGAAAAATGCAGTTGGGTGAGATGATGGTTCTATGTCCATCACAGTCTTTCCCAAGGACAAGTATAGTTCTGTTATAAAGAGAGGAACTTTTGTTTTTACAAAGAGCTTTAGTCGAATCTAATAAATTTAAAATATCACAGTAGCAGATAGTTAACAGGAAGCATGCTCCCTACCTCTGTAGGGGTATTAGATAAAGTAGTCTGAACCGCATGACAGATAGGAAAATACCCACATGTTTAGAGGTATCCAAACTGGTTGAGGCACCTATATATAAAGTCCAGTAAGTGAGCATCTGAGAAGGAACTACGAGCTTCCTGTGTTTATTTCATTTACATGCAATTGTAAATTTCATTTTAAAGAAATAATCTTTGTTTCCTGAAATAATGTTTTCTAATAGAATTATTAACATCTGGCCTTAGTTCCTTCTGAGCAGCGAAGCAGCAGCTGATGCCAAGAAAGGCTGTCCTACTTCACTGTCCATTTACGTCATCCCTTGATTGCAGAAGAGTGCTGTAGAAAGCCCATAGTCTTTAGAATTTCTTACAACTTACATGCTTCCTTCCAGAAATTATTTTTCTTAAGTAACATCTAACATTTTAAAACTAACAGAGAGTCCTGTGACACCTTTAAGACTAACAGATGTATTGGAGCATAAGCTTTCGTGGGTGAATACCGCATGCGTCTGACGAAGTGGGTATTCACCCACGAAAGCTTATGCTCCAATACATCTGTTAGTTTTAAAGGTGCCACAGAACTCTCTGCTGCTTTTTACAGATCCAGACTAACATGGCTACCCCTCTGATATTAAAACTAGTATTTAATTCACAGCTCAGATTTAAAAGAAACTTGGGAAACCAACATTTCACTTATTGAAGCAAAGCAAAATGCTTGTAGTAATGGTAAAACAATATATGGGAAGGTAACGTCTCCTGTAAATGTTTAATCATTGCTTTCGAGCATATGTTTTATATCTATATACATAAATGAAATTAAATAAATTCATCCTTCTTTGAGCAGTACCAGTCTGTCCTGTCTGCATCCCTAAAGACTTCATCCCTCTGTAGCCAGGCCCTCCCGGCTGACAGCAGTCAGAGCTTGAAGTCTCCTTTCCCTTCCCACTGTCCTGTTTTCTCCTTCTTGTGCACATTGAGAACTCTGGGAGGGACAGGAGCTTGCTGCAGAGGAGGATGAGGCAATACCATGTTGCTCTTTTTGTGTGTAGAGGCTGGAAAAGCAGGTTTGTTTTAAAATATTGTGCACCGCTGACAGCTTTTCCAGTGAGATGGGAGTAGTATTTTGCATGTAGTATGTGAGCAGAGGTGAAAGTAAGCCGGTACGCCTTGGTACGGCTGGAGCCCCAGGCCCTTTAAATTGCCGCCAGAGCCCCACTGCTGGAGCCCTGGGTTAGCGGCAGCAGGGCTCTGGGGGTTATTTAAAGGGCCGAGGCTCCCGCTGCCTCTACTGCCCTGGGCCCTTTAAATAGCCGCCGGAGCCCCACCACTGCTACCCCAGGGCTCTGGCGGCTATTTAAAGGGCCTGGGGCTCCCACTGCCTCTACAGCCCAGGCCCTTTAAATAGCCACCGGAGCCCCACCGCCACTCCAGCAGGCTCTGGGGGCTATTTAAAGGACCCGGGGCGGTAGAGGCAGGGGAGCCCCGGGCCCTTTAAATAGCCCCTGAGCCCTGCTGCCGGAGCCCTGGGGTAGCAGCAGCAGCTGGGGGCTCCGGCAGTGGTTTAAAGGGCCCGGGATGGTAGCAGCGGCTGAGCCCTGGGCCCTTTAAACTGCTGCCGGAGCCCCCGGCAGCCGCTGCTACCCCGGCGGGGGATGGGGAGGGCACTTACCAGTACAGGGCGGGCCAGGGCTGGTTCTGACCCCCCTTCCCCGCCCCTTCCGCCCAAGGCCCCGCCCCTTCCGGGGCCCAGAGCCCCCGCCCCTTCCAGGGTCCAGAGCTGGCCCCAACCCAGCCCCATACTGGTAAGTCTCTGTTTCTACTTTCACCCCTGTATGTGAGGTCATTAACTTATGCTCTTCTGTATATGTTAATATTTGGTTACTTAGTAAAGTTTAAAAGTATTTTAATTATAGTTATTTATTTAAACTAAAGGCCGTTTAGTAGTAGAAATCTTGATTTTTGTAAGGGTGATATATGAAACTTTAATATTTTGGAGTCCTCGTGGCACCTTAGAGATTAACAAATTTATTTGGGCATAAGCTTTCATGGGCTAAAACCCACTTCATCAGATGCATGGAGTGAAAAATACAGTAAGCAGAATATATACGATAGCACATGAAATGATGGGAGTTGCCTTACCAAGTGGGATCAGTGCTAATGAGCCAATTTGATTAAGATGGAAGTGGCCTTTTCTCAACAGTTGACAGCAACGGGTGAATACCAAGGGAGGGAAAATTACTTTTGTAGTGCTCACGAGGCCAATGCAATCAAGGTGGACGTCGCCCATTTCCAACAGATGACAAGAAGGTGTGAGTATCATCAGAGGGAAAATTACTTTTTGTAGTGGGTAATTTTCCCTCTACTTATACTCACATCTTCTTGTCAACTGTTGAGAATAGGCCACTTCCTATTCTCTGGGGTCATTAGCACTGACCCCCCCACTTGGTAAGGCAACTCCCATCGTTTCATGTGCTATAGTATATATTCTGCTTACTGTATTTTTCACTCCATGCATCTAATGAAGTGGGTTTCAGCCCACGAAAGCTTATGCCCAAATAAATTTGTTAGTCTCTAAGGTGCCACAAGGACTCCTCATTGTTTTTTCTGATACAGACTAACACAGCTACCACTCTGAAACCTGTAATATTTTTATGTTTGGGGGAAATATCACATAATTTGCTTCAGTGTTATCATTCAATGAAAATGAAGATCTTCCATTAATTGATTTTTCCTGAATTAAATATAGAACTGAGGCCATGAGTCCACAAAAATAGATAACTTAGCTTGATCTGAAGAATATAAGGGGCATCCAACAAAGTCAGGGAATATGTTTATCAATTTTCCTACTCTTACTAGTTGATAGGATGTTTAGCACTCTGTGATCAGTGACTTGGCTATTCACCTGGAATTTCCTGACATGCCAAGTATATGTCAATGATTCATTTTTATTAGGGCTTCCTCTTTTCAGGGATAAAGCAATTTGGGTAGGAAGACAGAAAATTGCCAAAACAAATACATTTACTTGTCATCTCCCATTCCTATGACAAAGAGGATAGGGTTATTTTTCTAATTTAAAATGCTTATATATTTCAAATTATTTCAAACTTGTGACATTTAAATATTGTCAAAATCAAGGTATACCAGAGTAAATTGAGATAGAAGCTCCCCCTAATTTTCCTGTGGTTTAATATTTTCATACACAACAGCATATAAGAGTGGGAATCTATAAAAGATGGGTGTCATTGGAGAAGGGGAAATTACATAATCTACTTGTAATTTGATGTCCTTGAAAGTGATATGGCTGTGAGAGTCACATTCACCTATCCACTCCAAAGAAAGAACTGGAATTTTATTTTGATTCGTTAGAAATCATAGAAATTCGTTAGAAATGTTGATTGTGGGTGGAAAAGAACTGACCCACAGAAGCTTGCCTATAGTATGTGTACTTTTTCAAGGTTTGTTAATCAACTTTACGCAGAAGTTCTAAATTTTGCCACATAACCCTTTTAATGATTGATCCCACTTTGGAGACACAAGCCATATTGTATATATATGAATCAACACTTTTAAAGCACAGTAATTTCTCTTTAGAATAAGCATGAAAATCCACAGGATTTGTTTATATATTGCATCCCTTGCTATTTCCTTCCTAAAACTACATTCTGTTCTAACATTTCCTTTTATCTGTTTCCTTCATTCCTAATGCATCTCAGTACAACACATGCAAAGAAAGCCTCTGAGTCAAACCGAGTTCTGTAAGTTTGTTCTCAGCACTTCCTAAGCTATATTGCTTGTGCTATCCTGCCAGAAATTAGTTGTGCATTTTTTGTGTGGCTGCTTCATATAAATCTGAATTCTTTCTGTGCTGTAAGATGTTGCTTAGGGCACGAGCAAGGCTCTGCCATCCCTGTCTATCCTGGGCCGCTCTTTGCAAGTCCTCTCTGTTGTTAAATGCTGTAAATATTTTCTAGGCTATGTGTAGGGTTGGCTGCTTTTTTCAATTTGAAAAAGTTATTCTTGTGTGGTCATGACAAATACTTTAATGTTTAGATATGGGGTGAGATGCATTGAAGTCAACAGCAATGTATACCAGCTGAGGATTGGGCGTATGATTGTTCTTTTTACATCAGTACAGCAGTACATGTATGTTTTAATTTGGTAGAAGAAGCTCCTGTAGGGAGGAGATTTTGGATAAGTGAATTCTGTTCTCATAAACCATATTCGTTAATTTAAATTTTTCTGCTTCAAAGCAGCTGTTTCTAAGAACAGTAAAGGTATTCACTATATTTTGATTGGTAGCTATAAACATTGTGATTGATATGTTACTTATGTAACATTTTACATGTTCAAAATAGAAATATTCACTAATTAATTCTCACAACACTCTTCTGAGCAAGGTATGTGTTGTTGTTGTCACTATTTCATAGATGATAACATTAAGGGTATGTCTATGCTATGAGCAAGGGGTGTGATTCCCACCTCACGCATGCATACTCATGCTAGCTCTCATTGAGTCAGCACACTAAAAATAATGATGTAGCCAGGGTGGTGCATGTAGCGGCGAGTAGTGTCATGGACTAGCCGTGCTGAGTACAAACCCTCCTGAACCCTATGGTACTTGGAATGGCTTGCCCCAAACCTGTGCTACCCCAGCTACACTACCATTTTCAGTTTGCTAGCTTGATGGGAGCTAGTGTAAGTATGTCTGAGTGAGCTGGGAATCACGCCTGTAGCCCCTAAATGTAGATGTAGCCTAATACAGAGAGAGTAAGTAACTTGCTCAAGGCCACAGAGTGAATCTCTGAAGAGTAGAAATATAATGCAGGAATTAGCCCTCAATCCACTAGGTTGGGCTGCCAATGTCCGCAAATGAGATTTGGACATATTGTAGCCAAAGCTATTGTATGGTTTGCATTTAGAACCTGGAATCACTTTGGTTTTAGATCCCCTGTGGAAGTTGTTCACTATTAATAACTTTTTATATGTGCATTTATATTTTTGTACATGTGATGTTTGGGGCGGAAACCTGAAAAAATTGTCATCATACATTTTTTCTCTGTCTCTGATACAGTGATATCAATCCTAACAATATCTGTTAATTAATTAGTTTGTTCAAAATTACAATAGTATATAGGTACATTCTATATGATGCAATACTGTCAAAGTCTTTAAGCATAGATGTCCTCGTACCTCTAAACAGTATGATGTTAATCTTCTGCTGAATTTAAACTATAATGGTACAGGTTTTAAAAATAGTATTGTAGCTAAACATGCATAGAGTAAATGAAAACATGTGTATCAGATGGTCCATTATGTATTCAGTATATATCCAAATACTGGATAACGTAAGTGTTGTATCCTACTTCACATACAGGTTTATAATTGGAGATCTCTCAGATTCAGAAAGTGACATATCTGAGCAGTCAAAAGAGTGGGACACAAATACAACTGAAGAGCAGCAAAAGGCATACAGTCATGGAATAGAACTCATTCCCTGGTATGTGTTATCAATCAGAGCTGATGTCCATCAGTTCATGCTACAAGGGGCAACTGTCATACATTATGACCAGGAGATGCATCTCTCAGCACGCTGTTTTCTTCAGCTTCAACCTGACAATAGTACTTTGACATGGATAAAACCCACCACAGCTTGCCCTGCAAATACTAAAGTAAAACTGGGTGTGCTAGGTAGCACTGCTGAGCTTGGTAAATTTCAGTTTCTTGGCAGTACTGGATTGAATGGACTGGTGGACGGTTTCTTGGATTTGTTTTCAGCAAAGGCTGTGTACATGGGGCACCCTGGCATTGATATGCACACTGTGTGTGTTCAAAATAAACTTTGTAGTATGTCCCTTGAAGAGAATGGAGTAACACTACTATATGGACTTCAAACTACTGATAATAAGTTGCTGCACTTTGTGGCTCCAAAATATACTGCCAAAATGCTGTATGATGGATTGCTGGAATTAACAAAAGCTGTAAGAAAAATGAGGAAATTTCCTGATCAGAGATTGCAGTGGCTACGGAAACAGTATGTCTGCCTTTATCAGGTAAGGTACATTGTAATCATCTAGTATATGAATAAGTGAAAGTTTCTAAGATACCAACAATATACATATTCATATTTGTTTTAGGCAGGTTAAGGTTAAAAATACAAGACCTGATTCTCCACCATTACATTAATTTTACATCAGCATAACTCCACTGAAGTCAGCAGATTGACACGAGCGTAAAACTAGTGAATCTGGCCTTTAATATTGCATTTAATCAAAGGCTATTTGATACACTAAAATCAAGTATTAAACAGATCTTTTGTAATTAGGCAGATCTTAATATATCAAAAAATAAAAAGTGAAACTGGTATGCTAATTGGGTCTTTGAAGTTAGCATTTGATTAAACAGGAAGCAATGCCCTTAACTCCACAGGAGCTCAAATCTTGAGCAGTGGAAGGTGGGATAAAAAAACAAAACAAAAAGCAAAACATTTTGCCAATAATAACAACAAAACAAACAGCAGTACTTTAACTATAAGTAAAACTGGCCTTGCTTTTGATGTTCAGTCTTTCACTGATTTATAATGGGTATCTTCACTACTATTTCAGAAAATGTTTGAGTCTTTCTGCTGTACTGTACCTAGTCCTTTTTTTGTAATGCTGAGAATTTTTGTAGGAGGATGGCAGGTTTGAAGGCCCAACTTTGGCTCAGGCTGTTGAACTGTTTGGAGGCAGACGCTGGAGTGCAAGGAACACAAGCACAGGGGCCCTGACCAGAAGCACTGAGAAACCCAGTGTGCAGAGAAACAACACTCTGGGAATAAGCACAGCCAAGAAAAAGAAGAAAGTACTCATGAGGGTAGAATATTTTGTTATTAATGTACAAATCTTGTGATCTAGCCAATTTAAGCTATTTATAATACAGTTTTTGTATAGCTAACCATGTTTTTTGAACCAGAGAAAAGATCAGTATATAATAATACAGTTGTTATAACTTTGAAACTATGTTCATTGAAATGGCAGTTCCCTGGCATATTATTTATTTAGGAGTGGCTTATTTTTCCTCACACCCAGGGAGGCCCAGGATTTTGGGGGACAGCATGTAGAACAATGGGGTGCAGACTGATTGAGACCTTTATATGGTACCTCCCCTCTGAGCTGTTCCAGTAATCGATCAGCTGAGCACAGGAGTTGCCCAGGCCACATGTTCTTTTTCCTGGACATACATCCTTTTCACGAGTGGCCAAGAGAGGGGTCATGTAGGAACTGGTATGGCGGCTCTACGCTACCCAAAGATTCCTTTAGTCAGGGGGATTCCTCAAGGGGCCAGATGCACCTGCTCTAGGACTGTTTTATGTGAGTGGAATAGCACAAAGACAACCAGAACACTCCAGAAAATCAAGGCTATTGTCTCGTTCTGTGTGATGTCACACTGAGGTGACAGCCAAAGTTTCCACACTCCTTTGTGTAACTTTCATGAGATTTAAATTACCTCTTTTCTATCTAGAGTGATGGTGGCAACTATTAGCATTTACAGCAGTCTTCTTTAGTGTTTAATGTAGAATAGCTGGTTCGTGTCCAGTTTTTGTCATTCATAAAAATAATATAGGATAAAATAAATAACAATTTAAAGATGATTATGACAATGTTCACTGTTTCCAGGGTGAAAGTGGAGATGCTACTGATGATGAGATGGCAACTCGTAAGACAAAAAGTTATAAAGAATATCGTAATAGAAGTGGTTCTGATCCTCAAGACATTGATGAACAAGAAGAATCAGGTAGATATAATAGGTCCTGGAGTTAGATCCCTTTTAATGTTTTGTTTTGAATAATTTTGACATAGCTAATGATGGGTGAAATGTTACAATGGGCAAAAGTTTCAATAGGCTTTATTCTATACAAAAATAATAATAGTTATTTGTTTGTTAATAGGAAGTTACAGATCTGACACACACATTTGTGGTGTGATAGTGTTGTCAGGATGGTATTTTCTGCAAATGCTGTACACTTTTTACAATAATTTGTACTGTTCTTTTTTGAATACTTGCTCATGTCAATTCCATTCTAGGTGTGTGTGCGCACCCACACGTGCAGTCATCGGAGATTTTTGCCTTAGCGGTATTCATAGGGGGTCGGCTGTGGCACTGCGCTCATGCATCGGTATACTAGGTGCCACATCCCTATGCCCTCTCAGTTCCTTCTTACCGGGGCTGTAGTGGCTAGTCAGAGCGCCTTTCCCTTGCCTAGCAAGGGTTAGTGGTTCTTTCTCCTTGGACTTCAAGCCTTAGAACCTTGTAAATAGTTTGTTTACAGTAGTTAGTTAGTAAGTAGTTAAGTAGTATAGTTAGAGAGAGAGTGTCCCAGTGGGGACTTTGCCCCAGGCGGGGCATGCCCCAGTCTCTTAAGCCCTGCTCTGTCTGCAACAGGCGTATGCCTGTTAGTGACCCCCATAGCAGCTGCCCGAAGTGCTTGAGGAAATCACATGTGAAGGACAAGTGTCTCATCTGTAAGAACTTTCGTCCCAGAACTCAGAAAGAGCAAGACATCCATTTGAGGGCCCTCCTCATGGAGGCTGCTCTCCGCCTGGCTTCTGAGCCTTCCTGGCTGGACTCTACTCCTAGCACTCCGACCTTGGCGTGCCGTACACACCTGGCACCGGGCTTTGCCTGGCACCACTCCCCATTGCTGGTGCCTAAGAAGAAGTCGAAGAAATGCAGCTCCTCAGCATCAAGCAAGAAGGGCCAAGGGGCATCGGGCAAAGGACCCAGTTCCGGCCGCCAGCCCAGACCAGAGCCACGTGGGGATGCCTCCCTGATGGTGCACCCTAGCCCCCCAAGGGATCCGCCACTGACTCCCAGGAATGGTAGGGGACTCAAACTCATGGCAGGGCTGACGCCTTCCCAGGCTCTCCCGGCGCCTAGAGAGCAAAGGCCTCTACCAGAGCTACAGGCACTGTGTGCATCACAGGACACAGCAAGGGCTCCCTACATGGGCAAGTCAGCCATAAAGACCCCGCAAAGGGCAAGCGAACGTTGCCAGTCTCCGGAGCTGAGACAACACTTTCTGTCTCCACGCACCAGGTCTCTGTCTTCTGCAGGACGCCCTAGATCGCTGGCACTGCGATCGCGGTTTCCGCCCTCTCAACACGAGTTACCCAGAGGCACCAATCATCCTCCCTCCAGCTGTCTCCTCTGCGCAGATCCTGTCTCCTAGACCATGGAAAAATCTGTGATGCGGTACTGATCCCCTTGCCCCCGGCACCGATCCACCTACTCAAGACACCGGTCTCCTGCAGCAACGGTTAGCTATCAGATGCAAGCTTTGACATTCCCTCCATGGTCACTGGAATGTGATTCCCCCGGCACAGAAAGGGAATTCAGTCTTTCACCAAGGCAACACCGGCATGACTGAGCACCTGAGGCTGCGTCAATCTCTGCGATGCCATCTTGGCAGCAAGGCCAGTGGCCAGCACAGTGACCCTAGTAGAGCATGTGGGGCATGCCTGTGATGCCAATGCCTCCTTCACTCCATTTTTCAGCCGTTGCCTCAGAGCAGCAACCAACAGCACCAGCGGCACCAAGCTCAGTGTGCAAGGTGCACTCAGAGGCTGGGGTAGAGGAGCAAGCGCTCACCCCGAAACCCTCTTCTTCCGTGGGGGATAATGCCCCAGGGCCTCCCCGGTGACCCAGTTGTTCTCGTCCCCAGATGAGGTGGTGACGGGGCCCTCTCATGCCAGCCCACCAGACGATTTTAAAGAACACCAGGCCTTGCTTCGTAGGTGGCCACAAACTTGGGTTTGGAAGTGGAGGAGGTGGCCAAACAGGCGGACACTCTGTTTAATGTACTCTCAGCATTTACCCCCACCCATATCGCACTGCTGGTACACAATAAGGTCTTAAAAATAGCCAAAGCCCTCTGGCAAACTCCATCTTCCAGCTCTACCTCCTCCAAGAAAGCAGAGAAAAAATATTTCGTCCCAGCCATGGGTTTTGAATATTTGTATACCCACCCACCTCCAGGCTCATTGGTCATCTCTACAGCCAACGAGGAGGACAGATGGGGCAAACCAGTTCGACCCCCAGAAATAAGGAGGCCAAGAAGCTGGACCTTTTTGGAAGGAAGGTATATTCAACAGCCAGTCTTCAGTTCTGGGGGGCTAACCACCAGGCTCTCTTGGGGAGGTACAACTTTAACTTATGGAACTCCCTCTGTAAGTTCAAGGAATCCCTGCCTCAGAACTCAGCCCAGGAATTTGTGGGCCTGGTGGAGGAGGGTACGGCAGGGGCCATGCCCCAGTCAACTCTCCAGATCCACCTTATTATTTCCTCAACCGTCTTCATCCCTACCATTTGGTGTGGTCGTGGGTCACCTCGGACCGTTGGGTGCTAGAAATTGTATCTCAGGGCTACACCCTGCAATTCTCACCCCCCCCAATCCTTCCCCGTCCCTCTTCAGGGAACCTTCTCACAAGCACCTTCTCGTTCAAGAGGTCGAAAACCTCATGCAGCTGGGGGCGGTGGAAGAGGTCTCTCGGGACATGAGATGAAAAGGGTTCTACTCCCGTTATTTCCTAATCCCAAAAGCAAAAGGGGGGCTGGGACCCATTCTGGACCTGCGGAGTCTCAACAAGTCTCTCAAGAAGTTGAAGTTTCGCATGGTCTCCCTGGCTTCCATCATCCTCTCCCTGGATCCGGGAGACTGGTACGCCACTCTCAATCTGAAGGACGCTTATTTCCATATCTCCATCTTCCAAGGTCATCAACGATTCCTCCATTTTATAGTGAGTGGATGCCATTTCCAGTTCATGGCGCTGCCCTTTGGTCTCTTGTCTGCCCCAAGGGTATTCACAAAATATATGACACCAGTGGCCGCTTACCTGAGGGGGTTGAGGGGTTCAGGTCTACCTGTATCTCAACGATTGGCCATCAAGGACAGATCTCAGGAGCAGGTGCAGATGAGTCTCAGTCTGGTACATTCCACCTGCCGCGAACTGGGCCTGTTGATAAACGAAAAGAAATCGGCCTCAAGGCCGGTGCAATGGATAGAGTTCATTGGGGTGGTTCTCGACTCCACACGAGCCAGAACCTTCCTTTCGGAGGTGCGTTTTCAGGCCATGTTGGACCTGATCTCCCATGTGAAAAACTACCCACTACCACTGCTCACACCTGTCTGCGATTCTTAGGCCACATGGTTGCATGTATGTACGTGGTCTGGCATGCCCGGCTCCATTTCCGCCCACTGCAAGCATGGTTGGCGTTGGTCTACATCCCCAACAGGAATGATCTAGACCGGGTAGTCAGGGTGCCAGTTCACATCCAGTCATCCCTGGATTGGTGGTTGAGCCCTGAGTTGGTGTTGGAGGGAGTTCCCTTTGTGGCCCCAGCCCCATCACTGACCCTGGTTTCCAGTGCCTCGGACCTGGGCTGGGGAGCCCACCTGGGTGAGCTCAGCCCGCAAGGCTGCTGGTTGTGAGACAATCTGGCCCTCCACAGAAATATCAGGGAGCTCAAAGCGGTTCCCCTGGCCTGCCAAGCTTTCCTGCCCCACCTGAAAGGCAAGGTGGTGCAGGTCCTGATGGACAGTACCGCTGCAATGTATTACATCAACAGGCAAGGCGTAGTCAGGTCGTTGGCCCTTTGCCAAGAAACTCTCTGCCTGTGGGACTTCTTTGTGCAACATGCCATCCATCTGGGTAGTCGCATGTTTGCCCGAGGCCAGGAACATGTTAGCAGATTGCCTCAGCAGGATCTTCTCATCTCACTACAAGTGATCATTCCATCCAGAGGTGGTATAATCTTCCAGAGGCGGAGGAATCCCCACGTGGACTTGTTTGTGTCCCATCAGAACGGGAAACGCTGTGTGTTCTGCTCAAGCTGGGGAATGGACAGGGGCTCCCTGTCAGACACCTTTTTGCTCCCGTGGTTGGGGGCTCTGATGTATGCCTTCCCACCAGTGCTGTTAATCCACAGAGTCCTCATGAAGATCAAACAGGACAGGGTAAAAGTGATCCTGATAGCCCCTGTGTGGCCTCGACAGCACTGGTTCGGCACGCTGCTGGACCTTTCAGTGGCAGCCCTGCTGTAGCTGCCTCTCTGGCAAGACCTACTGTCCCAGAACCATGGCAGTCTTTTGCACCCAAACCCGGCAGCGTTGCACCTGACAGCATGGCTACTGCATGGTTAAATGCGGAAGAACGGGAAATCTTGGCCAATGTCCAACAGGTCTTGTTGGGTAGCAGAAAGTCCTCCACAAGAGGAACCTACCTGGCCAAGTGGAAAAGGTTCACGTGCTGGACATTGGACCACAGTATCCAGGCCGAGCAGGCCTCACTGCAGGCAATCCTGGGCTATCTTTTGCACCTCAAGCTCCAAGGGTTGTCCCTTATCAATCAAAGTCCACTTGGCAGCTATTTTGGCCTTCTACCCTCCGCTCCAGGGCAGGTCAGTCTTTGCTCATGGCATGATGGTCCGGTTTTTGAAAGGTCTGAAGCATCCTTACCTGCACATCCTCCCTGGGACTTGAATCTTGTGCTGTCACAGCTCATGGGTCCCCCTTCAAGCCTCTGGCTTCCTGCTCTACTTCTCTCCTTGAAGTTTCATTCCTGGTTGCGATAATGTCTTCCCTCAGGGTCTCTGAGATCAGGGTGCTTACTTTGGAACTGCTGCATATGGTGTTCGACAAGGACAAGGTCCAGCTGCGGCTGCATCCAGCATTCCTGCCCAAGGCAGTTTCACAGTTTCATACCGGCCAGTACATATACTTACCTATCTTCTTTCCGAAGCCTCATAAATCAGAAGAGGAGCGTAAATTGCACGCCCTGGACGTCAGGAGGGTGCTTGCCTTCTACATTGTCAGGACTAAGCCGGTCGCAAGTCAATGCAGTTGTTCGTTGTGGTGACAGATAGATGAAAGGTCGCCCAGTGTCTGCTCATAGGATTTCATACTGGATCACAGCCTGCATCCATTACTGCTGTGAGGTGGCGAAAGTGCCTTCACTGGCGACTGTGACTGCCCACTCAACTAGAGTGCAGGCTTCATTGGCGGCCTTCCTAGCCCAGGTACCTATTCAAGATATCTGTAGGGCCACTACCTGATCGTCTATCCACATGTTTACAATTCATTATGCATTTACCCAGCAAGCCCGAGACGATGCTGGCTTCGGTAGAGCAGTGTTGCAAGATGCACAACCGTGAACTCCGAGCCCACCTCCATGGATACTGCTTGTGAGTCATCTAGAATGGAATCGACATGAGCAAGCACTTGAAGAAGAAAAAATGGTTACCTACCTTTCATAACTGTTGTTCTTCAAAATGTGCTATTCATGTCCATTCCATTACCCACCCTCCTACCCCTCTGTTGGAGTAGCCAGCAAAAAGGAATTGAGAGGGTGAAGGGCAGACGGTGCCTAACATACCGACGCATGAGTGCGGCACTTGAAAGGGCGCCAGAGACGAATCTACAGATACCACTAAGGCAAAAATCTCTGACGACCGCACCCCTCGGTGCGCACACACCTAGAATGGAATCGACATGAGCAACACATCTCGAAGAACAACAGTTACAAAAAGTAGGTAACGGGTTTTTTTTTTGTGATTGCTTTTTCAATGAATTTTAAATAATAAATACTATAATTATTAATTGTTTAGTGCTAACAAGACCTAATATTCATAAAATACTGTTCATTATATGTTTTTGAATGGTACAAAACAAATTTAGAAACTCTTTGGGGTTTTACTCAGTTTTATTCAGTGATAGTATATGAGTGTTGTGTAGAAATGATGCTAGTGATGCAAAATTTTGTTTTCTTTCATAGATCAGAATATTGTGATTAACACCTCTGCCTTTAACACTCTGCCATCTAGAAGAGCTCATTCTCTGACTGCATCTGGATCTCCTAGCTTAGCACCTGGGGCATCTGCACCAATCAGACCAGTCTCCTCTCCTGTAATGTCATCTTCAAGCAAGAGTCAGGCTAGGTAGGGACAAAATCAGTACTTTTAAAAAATCTAATTATTAACATTATAAGTTATGACTGAAGTGCTGTCCTAGATATACATAAGTATGGAGCTTACCTTTTCCAGTTCTTGGATAGTCCAGAGATCATCTGCACAGATTTTGATCACAGATGCTCCATGTGTGTAACTGTCATTAACTGAAGTATTTCAGCTGTGTAAACTGAGTTGCATAGGTGCTTTGCATAAGTTAGTTCAACCTCAAGGAGCATAAACCTCCACTAGAATTTCTGGTGGAAGTTGACCTGTTTTGCCAGGAAATAATAGGGATATTTTTGGGAACCTTCCCTTTCCCACACACTTCCCTCCTCTTTTTACCTGCAGTACTTTTCAGTTCTATATTCAGTGCAGAAGGTAATGTTTTTGACTGTGCAGTGCCATGGTGTGCTACCATGCGTTAATTCATTATTATTATTTATGATTTATTTTATTATACCATAGGTGTGCATGGCACTTTACAGACATACAAGATGACAAAGTCCCTGCCATGGGGACCTTCCAGTCTAAATGAGACAGATAACACAATGAATAGTGCGAGTAGGGACGATAAGGAAGGAGGGAAAGACTACAGTAAACAGCATGAAAAGATCATTGCTGATATCTGTAGTGCAAAACTGGCTGCTTTTGCCTTGAAAGTCACTTTCTAAGACTTTTTTGTTCTCTTTACATACCGTGTGTGTGCAGTTCTGCACTCCATCATGTAGGACCAATGGGTGTATACATCACAATAAGATTTATCTCTACTATATGGCTTTCATGTTATATTTTTCAAAAAGACTATAACAAATTGAGTTCACAGTACATTGAAAAAGCATCACAAATTGATGCCACAGCAGTTGCTTCCCATTTTTGAAAATCTACGTTATGTTTAATTTCATTTGCCAAAATAATTGATGTTTCCAATATGTAGAGCACCTAGAACTTTGTAATATTTCAATGTGCCATTAATTTGCCACAGGCAAGAAAAATCTGTTGACTGTATTGTAGCATTCCACAATTCCATACTCATTTTGGGTTAAATCCTGAGGACCCATAACTCCCGCTGACTTTAGTGAGAGGTATGGGTACTCAAGTGTGTGTTCATACTTCTCAAGATTTTGGATGACTGTGCTGTGCCTCTAAAGCTATGTCTACACAGCTGTGTAAGTCAATGATTAGCGAGACTCAAGTCAGCTGACCCATGTCAGGGAACCCTGGGCTTGAGCATCTACATTGCATTTTAACCCTAGGTTAAGAATTTCCTGACCCATGATCGAATCTAGGGTTCTGGCATCCACACTGCAGTGCACAGACCCAAGTCAAAGTAAACATATCCCAAAGTGCTTACTGCCCCTGCCCCTACCCCCCCACTGATACTCTAGTGCTAAGAACATGATGCACTGTGGGAAAACTCTACTGCCCACCTTGTTTCCTAACTGGCAGTACTATTGATGGGACTCAGATGCCCATAATGTGCGCACGAGTACATAAATTGCATAACTAGCTCCTGTGGTGGCTGTCTCAGGAGAATGACTGCAGTTTGAGAAGGGTTTACACTGAACTACCATCTAATCTGAGAGTTGGCTCTCCGCCTCTAGACCGAGTCACATTGATGGGAAAATGCCCATGTGCACCTGTTCTCAGGATAATTAAGACATCAGTGTCCAGGGCTGTCAAACTATTAAAATGAAACTTTGTAATTTAAATTTTTTTAAATGGGATGTTCCATGATGATGTTTTTGTCTGGGGTTTTTTATTTATTTATTTATTTATTTTTGTCTGTTTGTTTTGAAGTTTGACATAAAAATGTAGGTTTCAGAGGAAGAATATACACACACCCCAGCTGCTGGCTGCAGAGCAGTGAAGTGCATCCTCAGGGCTTGGGTGCAGTGTGCTCCACCACCCCATGCGGATCCCTTACCTTTGTTCAGGGTCAAATGCTGGCGTCCTGGTTTCAGTCCTTGCCCAGATACAAGTCTTATAGCCTTCAATAAAAATATTCACATGAATAAGGCAAGCAGGATTTGATCCTGTGTATTATCTCTGTGGGGTTGAGAACCATCTCCAATAGCTCACTCTCCTTGGCTATTTCTCTGAGTAGTATTCTTACTTTACTTTTTGCTGTCCAGTATTCTTAGTACTTGGCCAGAGCGCTTGGGGGGGAGGGTTGGTTGGGTTGGAGGGTTGATTCAAAAGTATTAAACAGAAAATTAGCATGGATATAAAAGCTGGGTTGTTGTTTTTTATTTCAAATAAAGTATCAAAGCCACAGTGACCCAAGTGGATATGGAAAAGTCATGTTACTGAGTCACTCAGCCCGATTTCCTAGTCCTCCTCCTATCTGCTTCATGAGTGCCAAAATCCTGGCTCTGTGTGGACCATGGCAAGTATATTTTAAACCTTAAAATTAATCCATCTCAGAGCAGGATTAGCTGCCACTGAAACATCAGATGTTACTACCCAGCTGGCAAAATGCCATCAACATCCTTTTAATTCCTTTTTCTCATTTAAACTGGATTCCTTTTTTGCTTCAGTCAAAGATAGTATGTCTTGAGGATCCTTTATCCCTGCCCCTGCCACACTGAGGGAAGCAGGGATAAAGGATCCCTAGGAGATTGCAGAAAACTTTTGGGGCTGGCTCCCACTCGCTGTCCTCACAATGCACGCTTCCCATGTGCCCCTGCACACACAGCCCCAGGGTGGGCAGGAGGGCCCCAGAAGCAAGGGTCAGAAACTAGAGCAGGCACCAAGTGGCTGCCTTGCACGGAGGTGGAGCAGCAGACCCCTTACATCCCGATGGCTAGAAGTCGCCTGCTGCCTGTCAGCTTTGCTCCCTGCTTTGGGCAAGCTCCACACAGCAGCGAGGAGGAGCTGGAGCCACCGCTGCAGGAGGCTGTGGGGAAGTCTTGGGGCTGGCTCCCACTCACCACCCTGACAGCACATGCAGCCGAGGTGCCCCTGCACACACAGAACCGGGGGAGTGAGGCCAGAGAGCAGAGCAGGGACCAAACGGCTGCCCTGCAGGGAGGGGAGAAAGCTGGGGTGTCTGGGGTCATCCCTCCTTTGGCCATGCTGAGCAGGAATCTCTGCTGCTTCCCCTCCCTGCAGGGCAGCTGCTTGGCCCCCACTCCTGGGCCCCCCTGGGGCTGCATGTGCAGGGTCGCCCTGTGTGCACTGTAGGCAGCAAGTGGGAGCCAGCCCCAAAACTTTGCCGCAGTGAAGAGGAGCTGGAGCTGCCACCATGTGAGGGCTGCGGGGAAGTTTTGGGGCTGGCTCCCACTTACCGCCCTGACAGCGCACACAACCCAGGTGCCCCTGCACATGTAGCCCAAGGGAGGGTGGGGGATGCCCAGAAGCAAGGGCCAGAGAGCAGAGCAAAGACCAAGTGGTTGCCCTGCTGGGATGGGGAGTGGTAGAGCTCCAACCTCAGCCCGGCTGCAGAAGGGATGATCCCCACCATCCTGGTGGCTGGGAGCTGCTTCCTGCCTGTCACCTTTGTGCCCTGTTCTGGGCAAGCTCCGCACAGGAATAGGGAGTGCGCTCAATCAGGCAGTAATGGAACTTCCAGACGCTGTGCTGGCTGCTTGCAGCGCTTCTTCTCTGAGAGCAGGAACTCTTGGGATACATCTGGAGGACTTCCAGGACCCAAGTCATGCCAGGGCCGTTTGCTTACAGAAAAGCAGTAGGGCTCAGATCCTAGGTCCCAGCTTAACATGGGCTCAGACCCTGCAACGTCCTGGGGTCCTCGGTCTGAGACCTAAGTTAGCATATTTGCTGTGTGGATGCATGGGGAGTTTTGCTTGACTCTGGACTCAGACCCAGGCTTAACTTGCTGGCAGACATACTCTGAGGCTCAGCACAAAACTCACAGCTCAAAAGGGGGTTGTTATGGTGGCTTTAGGTCCTCCTGATCCTGGTCTGCTGCAGGAGCTATAGAGACCTCCATTGTAGCTTAGACAGCCCTGGGGTCCTGTCTAAGTTATGGCAGCTTTTCCCTTGGCTGCTCTGTGGGTTGCAAAGCAATCTAGACTCTCCACAGTGCTGTTTGCTAGAGCTCTGCCCTGACACACAGACACCTCCCCTGCCATGCCCGTCCCCAGCATGCTATTTATTCCCGAGGTTATGAGGGGGTCCTTGGGAGGGAGCCTTCTGTCTATTTTATGCAGTATCCGCATTAGGGATATCTCCCCACAGGCCGAACAAGGGCTTTTAGGACTCCTTTACTCTGTTCTGGCTCTTTTGCCTACCATAAAGGGACCAGAGCAGGAGTGAGGATCTTACTTTTGTCCTTTAGCACCCTTACTAGTTCTGAAATGTTTTCCAGCTTCCATATACATGGATGCATTTCACATGCTAAGGGAAATAGACATATGCAGTATACATCATTATACAATATGACTAGAAATGACAAAATCACAATAAGATGTAGCCAAGAAGATTGTATCCAGCTTCATTTGGGGTTTTTCTTCTGAAGTACAGTAAATATGTTATGCTCACAGTTACTATGAGCCTAAAAATTTTGCTGCCAGCACCACACATGATGTGGAAACTAGGACAGATTACAAAGGATGAATATAGGCAAACAACACAGGAATGCAGGGGCAAGATTAGAAAGGCAAAGGCACAAAATGAGCTCAAACTAGCTACAGGAATAAAGGGAAACAAGAAGACTTTTTATCAATACATTAGAAGCAAGAGGAAGACCAAAGACAGAGTAGGCCCACTGCTTAGTGAAGAGGGAGAAACAGTAACAGGAAATTTGGAAATGGCAGAGATGCTTAATGACTTCTTTGTTTCGGTCTTCACCAAGAAGTCTGAAGGAATGCCTAACATAGTGAATGCTAATGGGAAGAGGGTAGGTTTAGCAGATAAAATAAAAAAAAGAACAAGTTAAAAATCACTTAGAAAAGTTAGATGCCTGCAAGTCACCAGGGCCTGATGAAATGCATCCTAGAATACTCAAGGAGCTAATGGAGGAGGTATCTGAGCCTCTAGCTATTATCTTTGGAAAAATCATGGGAGACGGGAGAGATTCCAGAAGACTGGAAAAGGGTAAATATAGTGCCCATCTATAAAAAGGGAAATAAAAACAATCCAGGAAACTACAGACCAGTTAGTTTAACTTCTGTGCCAGGGAAGATAATGGAGCAAGTAATTAAGGAAGTCATCTGCAAACACTTGGAAGGTGGTAAGGTGATAGGGAACAGCCAGCATGGATTTGTAAAGAACAAATCATGTCAAACCAATTTGATAGCTTTCTTTGATAGGATAACGAGTCTTGTGGATAAGGGAGAAGCTGTGGATGTGGTATACCTAGACTTTAGTAAGGCATTTGATACGGTCTCGCATGATATTCTTATCAATAAACTAGGCAAATACAATTTAGATGGGGCTACTATAAGGTGGGTGCATAACTGGCTGGATAACCGTACTCAGAGTTGTTATTAATGGTTCCCAATCCTGCTGGAAAGGCGTAACGAGTGGGGTTCTGCAGGGGTCTGTTTTGGGACCGGCTCTCTCCAATATCTACATCAACAACTTAGATATTGGCGTAGAAAGTACGCTTATTAAGTTTGTGGATGATACCAAACTGGGAGGGATTGCAACTGCTTTGGAGGACAGGGTCGTAATTCAAAATGATCTGGACAAATTGGAGAAATGGTCTGAGTTAAACAGGATGAAGTTTAACAAACACAAATGCAAAGTGCTCCACTTAGGAAGAAAAAATCAGTTTCACACATACAAAATGGGAAGAGACTGTCTAGGAAGGAGTACGGCAGAAAGGGATCTAGGGTTTATAGTGGACCACAAGCTAAATATGAGTCAACAGTGTGATGCTGTTGCAAAAAAAGCAAACATGATTCTGGGATGTATTAACAGGTGTGTTGTGAGTAGGGTGACCAGACGTCCCGATTTTATCGGGACTGTCCCGATATTTCCTTGTCTGTCCTGTCGGCAGCCCAGCCCCCTTCGTTCCCCTGCGGGACCCGAGCGGGACGGGGGGGCTAGGGCCTGCTGCCCCCACTCCGGGGCCGCCGCAGGATAGCAACGGCTGGGCAGCAGCCCAGACGCGACTGGCCAGGGGCTGGGTGCAGCGTGCGCGCTGCTGGGTCCCCGCAGCAGGCCCCGGCTCGGGAGGTTCGGGGGCGCCAGAGCCACAGCCGCCAAGCGCCATGGCCGCTTCCTCCCCCGCGGCAGTGGGAGCTGCAGCAGCGGCTGCTCCCAAGTCCCACTGCCCGGGGGGGAGAACAGCCGCCGCCTGGCCCCGCGGGCCGCCCCCCTCCTCTCCCTACCACCCAATTGAGTCCTGCCTGCTCGGGACCAGGCCGGACTCTTACTTACCCCGGCCCCGCGCTTCCCCTGAGTCTCCAGGGCCTCCCTCCAGCGCTTGCGGAGGAAGGGTTTTTTTTTTTTTTGCCCCCCCCCCGCGCCCCCCCCCCCGTGTTACCCTTCCACCCTTCCCCCCGCGTCCCGATACTTGACTTGGGTGATCTGGTCACCCTAGTTGTGAGCAAGACATGAGAAGTCATTCTTCCACTTTACTCTGCTCTGGTTAGGCCTCAGCTAGAGTATTGTGTCCAGTTCTGGGCACCGCATTTCAAGAAAGATGTGGAGAAATTGGAAAGGGTCCAGAGAAGAGCAACAAGAATGATTAAAGGTCTTGAGAACATGACCTATGAAGGAACGCTGAAAGAATTGGGTTTGTTTAGTTTGGAAAAGAGAAGACTGAGAGAGGACATGATAGCAGTTTTCAGGTATCTAAAAGGGTGTCATAAGGAGGAGGGAGAAAACTTGTTCACCTTAGCCTCTAAGGATTGAACAAGAAGCAATGGGCTTAAACTGCAGCAAGGGAGGTCTAGGTTGGACATTAGGAAAAAGTTCCTAACTGTCAGGGTGGTTAAACACTGGAATAAATTGCCTAGGGAGGTTGTGGAATCTCCGTCTCTGGAGATATTTAAGAGTAGGTTAGATAAATGTCTATCAGCGATGGTCTAGACAGTATTTGGTCCTGCCATGCGGGCAGGGGACTGGACTCGATGACCTCTCGAGGTCCCTTCCAGTCCTTGAATCTATGAAGATATCCAAATTTATAAGATGGAGGATACAGACCTCTAATTTTACATTTATTTCTGTTCAGTATTTAACATTAGCATCACAAATAACAGTACCTAATCAATTGATTATTTTGATGTCTTCGTTCAGGCTGAAAGTTCAAAATAGTTTAGTTTAAAATAGTTTTGTTTAAAACAAAAGGAAATAGTGTAAGGAGGACCTGCTATTAAGTATTATTGTTCTACAGTTTCTCCATCATAGGTACTTTCCAAGAAAGTATTATGAGAGAAATGGCTATTTAGGGCCCCAGTCCCTTGGAGTGCTGAGCAGCCTTAATTCCCATTGATGTTCCATTCTAGATTACATATTTCATTCTACGTTCTGGAGCCTGGAGACTTTTTCTGTTATTCTTAGTTATTTTCATTGTCTCGCAAAAATATTATGAGAGATATTAATCAACACATTACATGCCATGATGTACTTGGCATAGTAATGCCAAACAAAATGAAAATTACTAACCAAAGCAGGTGGGTAAGTTTTTTGGAGGCGTATTAGGCCAAATTCTGCTTTCACTTGCACCTGTGCAATGCCCCGTGACTCAGCTTGGGTAAATTAAGGGGAATCTGAGCAAATATATTTTATACCCTCATAGCAAAAGTCTTTTAGGGCTTGATTCTGCAAGGTCCTGAGTGCCCTCAGTTCCTATGGACATCTGCAATTCTGTGATGGACTAGATAGTTTCAAAGCTATAAACTGGGAAATTTTGGAGTGTTGAGTCAGATACAAATAGCCATGCAATGGGCCAAATTAAGATTGTGTGTAGGTAGATACAACATCATTGATTTAATTGGAGTTGCACCTGCTTGGACCATGGCTGACTGTTCTCTCTTGTCCCTAGGGCATATATTGTGAGCCAGAAACTTAGAACATAGAGAAATAAAATAAAAATAATCCAGTATAACTTATTAGTTCTTCTTCATCTTCTGCTTATCCCATCAGCTGGGCTCAGGTCATCATGCCAGCATCAGTCACCTTCATCTGTCTGAGATGGCACTACAGTTCACCTGCTTACCATGTTTGGTGCAATCCATCTACGCTTCCTCAGTTTTCCTCAGGGTCTGTTTCCTACCACCTTCTTCTGCCATGCTATTTTCACCAGGTCCCCTTCATTCATCCTCTGCATGTGTCCAAACCAGTGAAGTTGTGCTTCCTGGATTTTGTCAGCCACATCATGAACATTGACTTCCATCCTAACACTTTCATTTTAGAATCTCTCTATTCATGTAATTCATCTTATGGCATGAAGACATCTCATCTCAAACACTTGTAGGCATTTTGAACCTGCCATTTCTTTGTAGCACATGCTTCTCACCAAGCAGCATTGTGGGGTACACCATTGTTCTGTTTAGTTGTGCTTTCAGTCTCAGTGGCATATGCTTATCATACACTGCCCCTGAGGTGTTATTCCACATTCTTCCAGAACTCCCCAGTCTCGACTGTATATCATGTTCAAGCTTGCCATCTTCCATGACTCAGCCACCAAAGTACTTGAACTGGTCAGTCTGGTTTAGTTTCACTCCATTAATCTCTGTGTTCAGTTTCCCTGTGGCACTCAGATGACCACAATCTTAGTCATGCTCATTTTCATCCTATGCCAGTTTAGTTGGTCAGACTACTGGCTTACTATTTCCTGTAGATCTTCTTTTGAGGATGCCCTTATTACTGTGTCGTCTACATATAGCAACTTCTCACCTTTTCCGATTGGGATCTTCCTGCTGACATAGTCCAGCAATATGATAAACAACAGCAGACATAGGGATGACCCCTGGTGCAGTACGAGTTGCACTTCAGAAGGACTTGTCATTCCAAAACATATTTACATCACTGCTTTAGATGATCTATATAGGGCATTCACCATAGTTATTAAATCCTCAGACACTCCATGTTTCTTCAGCCCTGGTGAGAACATCCTTTTATCCACTTTATTGTATGCTTTTTCTAGGTTTATAAAAGCCCAGAAGTTCTCTAGTACAAGTTAATATTATTATTTATACTACAACACAAACTACAACTACAAACTTGTAATCTCATCAAAAAGAAATATCTAGTTAGTTTGACAACATATATTTTCCATAGCACATATTAATTGGCGTTTATTATATTATCCTCTTTTAATTTTTATTCATCAAGACCAATATCAACCATTCCATAATTTTGCCCAGGATTGATGTCAAGGTGACAGGCCTATATTTATCCAGGTAACCCTGTTTACTTTTAAAATATTGGAACAACATTAATTTTCTGCAAAAACAACAAGGAGTCTGGTGGCACCTTAAAGACTAACAGATTTATTTGGGCATGAGCTTTCGTGAGTAAAAACCTCACTTCTTCGGATGCATTAATTTTCTGCCAATCCTCTGGAACTTCCCCAGTGTTCCAAGACTTATTGAAAATCATCAGTAACTGTTCAGAGAACTTCTTGAACAGCTCTTTAAAAACTCGTGGATTTAAGTTATGTGGACCAGCTGAGTTAAAAATATCTAACTTTAGTAGTTGCTGTTCAACATCCTCTTGAGTTGAAATGGAAAGTATTTCATCATCATCATATGATATCAATACATCATGTAAATTTTTCACAAATACAGAACAGAAATATTTATTGAACACCTCTGCCTTTTTTAACACTTTTGACCACAGATTTCTCCTTATGTCCTTTTGCTTCCTTAATACAAATTAGAAGTTAGGAGTTGAAGAAAACTGATAAAGTGCTAACAGCTTCTCCTTTTTTCCATTTGTTATATATTGGGGTGTTTTATTATTATTATTATTGTATAGCTGTTTTCAAATCCCCTCTGAGCCAGGTTGTTTTTAACCAATGTAGCCGCCTTTCTCAATTGTTAGACTCTGGGTTTTAGGCATCTAGTAACATGTTCTTAAACAGTTCTCAATTGTCTTTCACATTTTTCTGTTTAAATTCTTTCTCACAGCCTATTTGGTTCATAATTGTTTTCAGCTTGTGAAATTGGCCTTTTTAAAGCACCAGGTATATATATTATTGGTTTTGTTTCTGTTTGGACTTAATAAAAAGTAATCAAGTCACAATCACTTACACCTAAGCAACCACTTATTTTTAGTACTGTGAACATTCCTCAATTCACACTAAGGAGGTTCTACTCTGCTTTCCCTTCCCTTAATCCATGTGGGTGAAGGAGGAAAGCCTGTGATACCTTATTCTGTTGCGGTACCAAGGCCCAGACGTTTCATGAGCTTGATGCACCTTAAAGCAGGACATGATAAAGTTAGCTGGCTATTGTAAGATTTGGCGCCTGCAGCCAAGCGTCATAAAAACAGTCTCCAATTTGTTCCATCTTCATCACGCCAGTGCAACCCAAGAACTGAATGTTTGTTTGAATGGTCAGAAGGTGAAGCATGAAGTAGAACCGGTCTATCTAGGTGTGACCTTAGACCACACACTGCGTTACCATGCCCACCTGAAGAAGACAGCAGCTAAAGTTAAGACGCGCAACAATCTTCTTAGCAAACTGGCAGGTTCCTGGGGTGCTCGTGCTCCAACTTTGCAGACGTCAGCTCTTGCTACCTCATATTCGGTGGCGGAGTACTGAGCACCTGTTTGGAGTTGATCATCACACACTAAACTGGTGGATACACAGTTATATGCCACCATGCGTATCATCTCCGGCACCCTGCGTCCGACTCCACTCCCATGGCTTCCAGTTCTGAGCAATATTGCTCCTCCTCAAATCAGACGAGAGGTTGCCACTGGCAAGTTACTGGAAAAAGTACGCACCAACTCAAGCCTGCCGCTGCATAATGACCTTTTTAAACCACCAGCTGTATGTTTGCCGTCAAGTCACCCATTATGGTCTCATCTTACGCCAGGATGTTAGGGCGGAAACACTCTGGCGAAAGGAATGGATATCTGTTATAATCCCCTACCAGTCCCTCGTCGCCGACCCCACAATTTGCCTGTTTGGGTTTGACCTGCCCTGTCGCCAGTGGTCCCTGTTGAACAGGTTCTGGACTGGGCAAGGTCTCTGCACAGCTAACCAGTATCGCTGGGGCTTTCGTGACAGTCCTTTGTGCAGCTGTGGCGCAACACAGACGATGATGCACACTGTCGATGAATGCCTGCTGACTAGGTTCAGCGGTGGCCTAGAAGAACTGCATCATGCCACTGAATATGCCATTGCTTGGCTAGATGACTATACATACGCTAAATAAATTTGAGGAGGAGGGTGCCCCAAATGGTAATTCTTCCTTACAAGAGACCAGGCCTGAATGGAAAAGTGGGGCCACCATGGCTTAGTTTCTCTCTGTGCCACTGCTGATATTCCTGGCTGTTTCTTCGGAAGCCCAGGTTGCTTCTGGGGACTGGCTCCATCCCTGTTCCCTCCATTCCATGTGACCGGGGAAATACGGGGAGGGGGGCTAAAGTCTGTGTCACCTGCTGGAATCGGCAGGCAGGGAGCCCCCCTACTGGGCATCTCTCTGCCTCACCGATGTGCCCAGCTGTTGGAGATGTCCAAATGTGACACTTTTATTTCCTGCATATAATCCAGAAAGAATAATTTATTTATTATGCTAGCATTATACCTTAAGGAATTCTGTAAGTTTCCAGCATGCTTCCCATTTTAATTGTCTTGCTGGTAAAATACTAAAAGCAAACTTCTTGTGATCCTCCTAAACAGCAGGACATATTTCTTTTAGGCTTCACGCTATAGCAATAGTAGGATTATTTTATTAAGTGAAAAAAAAATAAAACTCAGTTTCTGCCTATTTAAATTAGATTCTTCTATGCACAGAAAGTTTTCAATAGAATTTCTTTATTTGCTTTGGCAAAGTTTGCAGTGGTCTTTAGGGGAACGAGTGGCCAGTATGAAATACAGAATCAAAGTACAAACTCTGATTGCATCCACTAAGAAGTATTGTTTTGTTTCCTTCTTTCAAATATTAATAATAAATATATTAAAGAAAACTTAGAATAGACCTTTAGTGCAATGCTGCCTAATATTTCACAATCTGTGGAAGTTAAATATAAGAAAATAATAATAATCTCATTTTGTTTTAGTACTTGGAGCAGCAGTAGCTGGCATGGCCGAGTCAAAGGAGGATTGAAGGGGTTTCAGACCTTTATGGTTTCCGATAGTAATATGAGTTTTGTTGAGTTTGTAGAGCTCTTCAAGTCTTTCAGGTAAAATCTATTTGACTAATCACATTCATCACATCAAAGTTAGTAAAAATCTATTTTAAGAAAAAAAGCACAAAGTGAATATTCTTCCTGTATCCTAGTGTTCGAAGCCGCAAGGATCTTAAAGACCTCTTTGATGTCTATGCTGTACCCTGCAATCGATCAGGTTCTGATTCTACTCCACTTTATACTAATCTGAAAATTGATGAGAACACCAGTGGACTCCAACCTGATTTAGGTTTGTTAAATTTAATTTCAGCAAGAAAATAACACTTTAGAGAACTGAACTATTTTAATTATTGGCATTGTAAAAAAATCATGTTGAAGTGGGGGGCAGAATCAGGCTTACAATTGACAGTGAGTTAGAACCTTAACTAAAAGGTCACTACCACAGCTTCATAATAACAGTTCATCACATTCCATCCATACACAACTGGCTAATTTTAAGATGTTTAAGAAGTTTAACACATTCAGAAAGTTTTATTTCACATAAGATTTATCAAAAGTGCATTTTTTATATATATATATATATATATATATATATATATATA
>NC_048304.1:94063684-94135766 GCF_013100865.1 Trachemys scripta elegans | reverse complement strand
ATTTTCCCTATTTTTAGGTGAAACCCCCTTATTTTTAATTTTTTTTGTCCCGCGGGGGGGCCCCCCCCCCCCCCCCCCCCCCCCCCCCCCGGAGGGCTGCTTTACCACATTATATCCGAATTCATGTTATATCGGGTAGAGGTGTGTATATATATAGTGTGTGTGTGTGTGTGTATGGAATACATGTCTCAGAATGAAAACTTCATGTAATGTCAAGTCAGTAATATAGAGCCAAATCCTGAAGAACTCACTCAACTCTCAGTAAAGAGAGAGTTCCACTGATGTAAATAGGAATCTTGCCTGACTAAGTCTTGGCTAAGAATTTCAGGATTTGATCTATAGTTATTGAAAATTGATTTTTTTCAGTGAGTACAATTTTAATTCCTTTGAATAATTCAGTGTGGTATGAATAATAGAATAGTACTCGCCTAATTTATCTCCAGGTGATAAAATAAAACTCCTCAAATATTTATGTTCATATTTATCTTTTAGATTTATTGACCAGGAATGTATCAGATCTGGGTTTGTTCATTAATAGCAGACAGCAACTATCAGAAAACCAGAGACAGATATCTGATGCCATTGCTGCTGCTAGCATTGTAACTAATGGTACTGGAGTAGAAAGCACATCACTGGGAATATTTGGAGTGGGCATCCAGCAACTCAATGACTTCTTAGTGAATTGCCAAGGTGAACACAGCACCTACGATGAAATCCTCAGTATAATCCAGGTCTGTAATATAAACATTTTGCAATGCATCTATTCATTCTATAGGGGTTTTTGTTTCCTTCATTTTTTTTTCCTGCGCGTGTTCTTTCTCTGGCCAGTCTCCAGAACTATATCACCTATATGGAGATTGGATTTCCTCCTGTGGATCCACTGCCAATTCTGTTCCCTCAGTTTGCATGAAACTTCTCTAAACACAGTGTACCCAATAGTCCTAGTCCATGAGATCAATGTTTCATTTCTATAATGTGTCGTACCTCCATTGAATATGGACAGAATGATCCAAGTTGAGTTTTGTATCCATTGTGTTATAAAAATTGAATGTCTAGCTACCATAATGTAAATTTTGAGTCCTTTTTATTTTTGTCTAATGTAATCCAAAATTAAGTCCGTACTCTACAGGGTTTAACAAAACTGTCAAAACATTTTGAACAGTTCAGATGTTAGGCAAGTATGTGCAATATACGGTACATTTACAGCAAGGTTAAAAAATCAGGATGTCTAATGAACTTCAGAATGACACTTCATTATTCTATATGTTTTTTATACAAGTTGATGTGTTGTTGAACACTGGTAAATAAATACAAATAGTTATTTCCTTTTAGATGATGGCACTGAGTATTATATATAAGAATAAGAACATGCATGATTTTAAATAATAATCTAGATCAACATTCTACATTTGTAAGCTCTGCAATATTATTAATTTTATATATTTAGTGACTTTGCTAATTCCTATAACTATTATCAGTATAGTGAAGACACTTCTGAATGATATTCAGATTGCATATAGTTTTCAAATGCCAGCTCATTAGTTTGATGTACAAATTACACTGTAAAAAATGAATTAAAGCCTTTTACCTAAAGCATGTGATACATATTTCTTTTGATCAAAATGATGTTATTCTCTTACTGTTTCTTACAGAAATTTGAACCCAGCGTCCATATGTGCCAGCAGGGGCTACTGTCATTTGAAGGATTTGCAAGGTAATTAGCCACTATGACGTTAACATACACGTGATGTTATTTGTGCGCATTTTGCTAAATATTCATCACAAACTATTATTTCTGCACCTTTAGGTTTTTGATGGACAAAGACAATTTTGCCTCAAAAAATGACGAGTCACAAGAGAATATTGAAGAGTTACAACTACCGCTGTCATATTATTACATTGAGTCTTCACACAATACATACCTCACAGGCCATCAGCTTAAAGGAGAATCATCAGTAGAACTTTACAGCCAGGTATACAGAATTATATCATTGCATAGTTTTCAGCATGAACTTGTTTGTTTAACTAAGAAGTCACAGAAACATGGCCTTTTTGCTTTGAAAACCCAAATGTTCTGAGCCCCTGCTTGTAAAATGTAGGAAAACATGATGTGTGGGAAAGCTGCCTGTGTGCACAGTTGTGTTCAAATGCTTTTACTAAGGCAAAAAATGGATTTAGTTTGAGATTCATAGCATTTAGACACTAGTCATTCTGACCTAACTTACTAAAATTAGACTTTCCCACAGGAAAGACTGATCTAATATGTTAGTTCATTTAAATGTCAAAGACACCATTCAGATATTGTACATTGTACTGAAAAGACAAATTTCTAATGAAAACATCACTCCTGACAATATACTTCTAGGAATATTATACTATTTATCTGACCCTGTGTCTAACTGGTGATGAACCTGGAAAGACTGATTTCTCTCTATGGGTTTTGGGTCTATATTTTTGATATGAGTATTCAACAAATGTTACAGAAAACATCGAACTTCCTGTGATTGGGATTTTTATTATTCACCATGCCAAAGAGAAATCCATTCAAGTGTGACAGGCTCACACAAGGTCCTCTGTGCTACTTCAGCCCTTTGTTTATGTGTTTGGAAGTGGGGAGGTGGACTGTGTGTGAGAAAGCCATGAGTGAAGTGGCTGCATAGTGGTGCTGTAGAGTAGGTTTCTGTGACAGCCTCACACAGGATGGCAGTGTTGGGGGAGGTAGGGTAGGGATCCATTGTCCGTAACACCCAAAGTGATGTGAAAGAGCTGCAGGCACTCTTTCAGCAGCGTGTAGGCTAAAATAATGGTCCATAAGGTGAGATGGGAACACTATTGCAGCCCTGTTCTCCTGGGTGGGGTGAGGGTGCCCTCTCCACTGATATAATGCACTTCCATTGTCTAAGGCTCTGAGCAGGATAAGTGAATTTCACCCTAATCATATATGTACTTTACCTGAAGTTATACTGATTCCAGAAAGCTTTACTTCCAATAAAAAGTTGTAGCCCAGAAGGCTCTCTTGCAGTGGCCCTCCTCCATCCTGAAGAAAATATCTGTTTAAATACCCACTTGTTTCTGCAGGCAGGAAGATGTAAATATTTCTCTACCAGTGTAAGCTCCTGGCCCTTTAACGGACACTTTTTGCAACTGTGATAGGGTGTCTTGCCTTTATGGGCTGGAGAGTTTGGGGCTATCCAATCCTGATAAGAGGCAAACCTGGGTTGGATCAGGTGATTCCTTATAAAGGGCAGCAGATGGCTACAGTGAAGGGGAAGCTCAGGGAACTGCAGGAAGAAATGAAGGCAGTCAGGCTTCTGCAGTGACAACCTTGATACCAGGGGGTTTGGAAGCCAGAGACATATAATTCCAGCAAAGTAGGGCCTGGGGTTGGCCTGCTAAAGCAGGAAAAGCTCTAGGCAAGGCCTGGTAATAGGGTGAATTGGAGACTGCTGTGAGTGAGCAGGCTCCGGCAGAAAGACCTGGGACATGGTGTTTCCCTACTGAGGATATGTCTACTCAGCAGAAAAAGAACCACAGCAATAAGTCTTGAAGCCCCAATCAACTGAAACGCAGTGAGGGGAAGGGTCTCAGACCCTAGGCTCCAGCCTGAGCCCAAATGTCTACATTGCTATTTTTAGCCCCATAACACAAGGCCGACTCAGTTAACCTGGGCTCTGAAACTTGCTGCTGTGGTTTTTTGTTTTGTGTGTAGTTGTAGCCCGAGACTACAGGCAGGAAAAGCCTGGGAGTGACCTGATGAGGGTAAAACTGATGCACTGTGTTTTCAGACTGAGTTTTATTTTGGAGATTTATTTATGTGGATAAACTCAAACCCCCTTAGAAAGGTGATGACTGGACAAGAAAGCCCTAAGTAGAGTTCGTTTAAGAAGACTTTTGAGGGAGAAATTGTTAGCAGAGCATCACAGAGGTACCCTGGGGCTATGGTTGCCACCTTTCTAATTTCAGAAAACCGAACACCCTTGCCCCGCCCCTTCCCTGAGACCCCACCCCCGGTTACTTCATCCCCCCTCCTCCAACGCTCACTTGCTCATTTTCACCAGGCTGGGGCAAGGGATTGGGGTGCGGGAGGGGGGAGGGCTCGGCTGGGGGTGTGGGCTCTAGGGTGGGGCTGGGGGGTGAGGGGTTTGGAGTGCAGGAGGGGGCTCCAGACTGGGGCCAAGGGATTCAGAGTGTGCTCTGAGCTGTGGCAGGGGATTGGGGCGCGGGAGGAGGTTCGGGGTGTGGGCTCCGGGAAACTCTGCCTGGTGGGTTTGCAGGGGCTCCGGCAGGTGCTTTTGTTAGGCAGCCCCTTAAATAGCAGACGCACCAGTGCTGCCTTGGCTTTTCCTGGATCTCAGAGGCTGTTCTATTTGCCATGAATCCTGGACACACAGCTCGGCCAGCACACCGAGGACAAAAGTTTTGCCTGTTCTCTGGAATGCGGGGCGGGGGAATGCTGCCCCTGGCTCACTGCACCCCCAGCATAGCCCAAATCACAGCAGCTCTAGAAAGAGCGTGGCTGCAGGCCCCTTCCGTCTCCCCCTGCCGTTTGCAGTGACCCCCCCAGCCTGGCGGTTGGCTGGGGCCTCCATGCCCAACTGCTGCCTGACTCTGCTGGGACCCGTTCCCGGGAAGAGCAGCCCAACTTTAGCCCCATGCTTCTGCACAGCCCACTCACCCTGGGAGGAGACTGACCAGCCGGGTGCAACTGGTTGCATGGTCCCAAGACAAGCCCAGTGCAGCAGCCCTCGTGGAGCGGGCTACTGGACCTGGGGCAGGCGGTGGCAGCTTGTCCTGGCCCCCTTCCCTGCCACCGGCTGCATGCAGGCCCTGGGGAGTTGGGCCTACTCCACTCCCACCAACCGGGGAGCAGCAGGCCGGGCAGGGAGAGGGCTGAAGGTACTTCCTAAAGGCCACAATACCCACTCTGCAGGGAGCCCCTGGCCATCAGGATGGCTGCTGCCCAGGGTTAACCCTGCTGGCCTCAGCCTGCAGCCGGGTGCCTTTCCCAGGCCTTTCGCTGGGATCCGCCCTCTGCCCACTAGGGCTCGCACCGCCCATGAGCTCCACAGAAAGAGCTACTGCAGGCCCCCTCCTCACCTGCTGCCGCTGTTTGGACTTTTAATGGCCCGATCAGCAGTGCTGACTGGAGCTGCCAGGGTCCCTTTTCGACTGGGCATTTCTAGCTGGGGCATTCCTTTTCAACTGGGCATTCCTATCCGGGGCACGAGGGGCTGCATGGGAGGCAGCTGACCCCACTCAGCAACCAAATTCCCATTCTCTCTGCCTCCAGCAGCAATGCTGGTAGCTTCTGAAATTTCTTTCTATTTCTAATAGGAACCTTTCTTTTTAATTCTTGCTTTCTAATATTCTTCATTTTCCTGCTCTCTCTCTGTGGGATCCAATTGTTTGGAATAGTAGCTTTCATGGTTTCCTTTCACACCACAATAAAGTAGCTTTCATGGGCAGCAACTTCCCCCAGCTGCCATTTAGCATTGCAACCCCTTTTCTGTCTTTGTTTTTGTACAGTTGCTGTTCACATGGGATCTATTACTCATTTGTGTTACAGGTTCTCTTGCAAGGCTGTAGGAGTGTGGAATTAGACTGCTGGGATGGTGATGATGGGATGCCTATCATTTATCATGGACATACACTCACTACTAAGATCCCTTTTAAGGTATATTAACAATTTCTTGCAGAAAATATAAATTAATCAAGAAAGAAGTTTAATAACTTGTTCACTTGTATGAAGATACCAGTTTATGAAGCAACAATTATCCGTCTAGAAGAAAACAAGTCACCAAGGGTTTGTGTACATTGCAATTAGACACCCGTGGCTGGCTTGTGCCAGCTGATGTGGGCTTGTGGGGCTCATGCTAAAGGGGCTGTTTAACTGCGGTGTAGACATTCAGGTTTGGGCTACAGCCTGAGCTCTGGGACCCTCCCACTCGCAGGGTCCTAGGGCTTAGGCCCCAGCGTGTGGATATGTCTACATTGCACATGGGAGCGTTCTTCCCAACACGGGTAGACAGGCACGTGCTAGCAATGTTCAAGCTAGCACACTACAAATAGAAGAGTAGCTAGGGGTAGCACAGGCAGCAGCTTGAGCTAGCCACCTGAGTACAAACATGCCTGGACCCTCAGGTACGTACTCGGATGACTAGGCCAAGCTGCAGCCCATGCAACCTCAGCTACACTGCTATTTTTACTGTGTGTTAGCTCAAGCACAACTAGCATGTGTCTGTCTGCCCGTGCTGGAAAGCACAATCTCAGATGCAGTGCAGACAACCCTAAATGGAATAGCAACAGACAATATAAAGTCATATTGTATTTTGAATCATGGAATCAAAACTCGGAAATAATCAACTATAAATATTTTATGCTTTTCAAATTAGAGAATTCTAACTCTTGTAACAGTTACATTTTGGTTCTTATAGGATGTAGTTGAAGCTATTGATCGCAGTGCCTTTATCACCTCTGATATGCCAATCATCATATCTATAGAGAACCACTGTTCATTGCCTCAGCAACGCAAGATGGCTGAAATTTTTAAGGTTAGTCATAGTATATTATATTATTCAAAGTGCATGGCTGGGGATTTTGTTTTTCATGATAATGAAAATCTCACATATTATCATGATAATGATAATCTCACATATTCTCAATATTTCAGAATGTATTTGGAGATAAGCTGGTAACTAAGTTTTTATTTGAGAGTGACTTCTCTGATGATCCAATGCTCCCTTCACCGGACCAACTGAGAAGAAAAGTGCTGCTGAAAAACAAAAAACTCAAAGCCCATCAAACTCCAGTGGATATTTTAAAACAAAAGGTAAATTATTTCCCTAACAAACATTCTGAGATTTAAGTTGTGGTTTGGAAACAAACAATAGTAGTTAAAGTTTTGCCAGTGTAACATGGACAACAGAACCAGTCTAATGCACACTGGGAAACCCATTGTGGATTATATATCAACATAATATAAATATATATAATTACAAAAATACTTGGTTTATTTTCGTGTTTTTTAGTTTTAATTATGATACGTAGTAAGCACAATGTAGTATATTTGGTAAAAGTAATGTAGTCTTACCAAACACTTTGCTAATAAATGGTTGCTCAGAAATGGGGAGAGACCACCTCAAGGTTTTTGTGTGTGTGCATTTTGTTTTGTAATATTTTGTTGTCTTTTTGGATTCAGCAAAGTTCTGCTGTATTTTTACCATATTCAAGCCAAGTGCTTTAAACAAATATTTTTTTTCTCTTGTTACCAATTGATTTTATTTCATGGCAGAATTTTACCATTTTTTATTATACTGTATTTCCATATGATAGGTAGAAAATTTTCCTGAAATATGTAGTCATTCTTAATATTTATATATATATTCTTTGGTGACATCTCCTCCATCTTTTAATTTTTGCAATTAATGTAATTCTCTTACAGAAGTTGGAGTTTTCTCTTTACAAGGAAATCGAGTGCCATGTGGGCAAGAACAATGCAAGCTTCCTTTACATTACAATCCCTTGTATTTTAATCTATACAGCTCAGCCCATCTTCATTTTTTCCACAGGGACTGAACAATAACTGTGTTCCAGTTACCAACGGCTTGGAATTAATGGCAAACATCCCATGTAGTGAAATGGATTATTTAGTGGGAACTGGACTTTTTCAAAAGTGTGATCTTATCTATAGATCCACAATGACTCCCTTTTCACTTTGGGTAAATGTAAACCCAGTAAATAATCCAAAAAGCTGGACAATTATATATGATTCACAGTCAGATCTTCCTTGAAATTCTAGTTTATTAACAACTCCTGTAATGCAGGTATCAATGTTACATGGATTTTCAGAGATTACAGTAGGAGATTTAAACCCATTCATGGAATCATAGTTAACAGTAAATAAACTATTTTGGGAGATGGGAGGAATTTTGAGGCTTCTGTACACAGGAAAGTTTCACCAGTCAACCACTATAGTTAAATCATTAACTCCCTGTATGTTTTTTGGATTTTTTTGTTTTGTCTAAACAGATTCCAAAGTGCCATAAACTAAACCATAAACTCTTATATTGGACTAACAATGGGCACATGGGGATTTATACCTGTGTAACTACAGATGTTTAAATTCACTCTTCACTTTTTACTGGTATAACTTTCCCATGTAGACAAGCCTTTAGAATAGCTATTTTTCCTCCTATAAAAACAGGACTCTGAACAGATACATATGAATAAGAATATTATAAATAGAACTTTTTTGCTGTTTCAATATTTGAGAACTTTAAAAATTATTTTAATGCTGTAGGCTCACCAACTGGCATACATGCAAGCCCAGGCCAGTAATGGTGGCAATGCTGGTAACCCCACCACTAATAATGAAGAGGAGGAGGATGAAGAGGATGAATATGACTATGACTATGAATCTCTCTCTGATGGTAAAGAAATATATATTTCAATGCTATATTTAGAGAATTCTTGGTTTATAAAGTTTCTCCATACTTATGACTGACTTTAACTGTTTAAATTTGCTTCAGTTAGAATAGATCAAACAAGATGTAGTGAGACATTTGCATGAGAAAATTAGGTTGTTCCACATTTTATATATTTGTTACTATCTAATCTAGTATCACTTATAATGAGTGATAACATATTCATTCTAAATTACATCAAAATAATAGTGTATATAAATGAATTACAAAGAACTGTATTTTACATAAGCCCTGTTTTCTTTGTGGGTTTTAACACCTCAGAGATCATGCATTCTTCATATTAATTCCTTTTCCCTAAGGGCTGAAGAGTGGCCTGGCTTGTGCAGTGGTATAAGGAGGTAAGGGGGCATAAGGCATTCCCTTACCGTCTTGCCGTACGCTTCATAGATAGCAGCACAGGAGGGGAAGCAGGCTTTGCAGAGCCACTACAACCCATGGCCTACACAAACGGGCAGGGAGTGGGCAGGTCCATGGCTCCATCTCCCAAGAGCTCCTGATAGCATAGATGTACCTGGGTGTCTGGTGGCCTACGTTGCACTGGGTATAGGCCTGACAAAGTTTGCTCCCTCACTAGAGCAGTGGGGAAATTGTGAAGGAGATTTTGACTCTGTTCTTCCTGGACTGCTCATGGGGCAGGGCCAAATCACAGAGGCACTTGTTTAGGTCAGATCTTATAGTTACAATGTAGCCCTAAGTGTCCATATATGTTTGCAAGCATGCCATTGCTGTTGTTAATAAGTTAAACTAGTGATTTTTGTGCTAAGAGTTAAATCATGTTGCCAACATTCAAACAACTTTTCAGGGACAGTATTCAGAATAGGTGCAGAACATCCTTCTACTGAGCGCAGCATATACACTTGCAGTCTGGGGCCTGCACATGTTCCTGAAGTCGTCGGTGAAGTTACACTAGGAATGAATTGGCCCAAGACATTCAAAAGTGATGTTAGTTTCATAACTGATAACTGTCAGAAAATGTGTCATGTCAAGATACATCACAACTGGTAGCCAAATTCATACCACCCAGAGACATGGCAAAAGAATAAAATATTTCATTTATTAAAACCTAAGGCCAGATAGTGCCTGGCCTTTACACAGGTGACCAAGTTTATGAAAGGCACAAAGCTCAGCACTTCCTGTAGTGCCAGACTTGTGTTTAAGTGGCACAGCGAAACCTTTCACAAATGAAATTTATTTTGTTTCTCTGTTGGTGATGATGAAATTAACAAAATAAAATTTAATAAGGAGACTTAATGACTGCTTTGGATTTTCTTAAGATAAATATGAAAGTGGGTCAGATTTTGGTGCCTGCTCCATTGGCTTTGTGCTGTTCCAGCAGCACAAGATAGCTGGAAAGACTGCTTAATTGTCTACCTGAAGATTCTCCCTCTGTAGAAGAATCTTCAGGTGGCATAGATGAAAATATGCTCTTCAAGTGCAGATGTTTCTTACATATTGGCCAGGAAGAAATTGCAAGTTGCCCACTGTAAGTTGTACTTGAAACATGTTCCATTAGGAGAAGGCTGGAAAAATCTGAAATCAACAAACAATTGTGCACAGTGCAGTACAAAAAGTAACCTGTGGCATGCTTTACTGCTTTAATAAAATGGTTACACTGTTTGTTTTAACTATTATAATATTTGGCAGAACTAATCTAAATAATAATCATCTGAAAACTTTAGATTTCAGTTTTATTTTTCTTTAGCAATGCTGTAGTTTTGCGTAATGCTCATAGTTTTAAAATTGACACTTAATTTTCATTTTTTCTGGCTGTATTTCTTAATTTCCTTTACTCTTATCCCCTTTCTGACTCTGTTTTCCTGTAGCTGATGTCCTTAATGCTTCTCCTGCTCCTAACAGCCAGGAAGGTAAAAGCCATTTGGTTGAGCATTTTAACTGCATGAATTTCAGCACTGTGTCTCCAACTTGTTAAAAGTATATAGTGTAAATATATGGTACACCTCTACCCCGATATAATGCGACCCGATATAACACAAATTCGGATATAACGCGGTAAAGCAGTGCTCCGGGGGGGCGGGGCTGCGCACTCCAGTGGATCAAAGCAAGTTCTATATAACGCAGTTTCACCTATAATGCGGTAAGATTTTTTGGCTCCCAAGGACAGCGTTATATCGAGGTAGAGGTGTACCTCCTTTGTATTAATTGAAAATGCATTCAAATGGTGTCATTATGCCTTATTTACTGGTCCGGTATCATTGGAAAGCTGCATATGAAACACTGTTTATTCATAAAGATACTGTGGTCCAAAAATTATATTTAATAAGCTACTGAGACCCTTAGAAGGTTTATTTATTTACACACACACACACACACAGTATAGAGAGCCAGAGTAAACAAAAAATGTTTCCCGTTGTGGCAGTTCTTCCATTCTTATAAATCACTCTGATTTGGGGAGCCAATCAGGGTAAGTCTCTAGCACGTACATGAGGCATTCTTTTTAATGGAGGAGAATGCCTCAAGCATATAGGAAGTGTGTGTATGTGAGTGGGGGCAGCATGAATCGAAGTCTGAAATGTGAAGATACCTTTTAAAATTACTGATTACTGACTAAACTATATTAACTGATAAACTTCTGCAGTTCTTGAATATTCAAGAATAACACCTCTTAAATACTTTCGGTGGCAAGCCTTTGTTTCTTGATTTGCCAAAGAGGATGTGGAAATATTTTAACTCATATTTATTAAATGATTTTCTGGTTTTAATATCTACTGAACAAAAAAGACAGTGTAGAAGGTTTCATAGAAGAGACACATGCTAACAAGAATCAGTCTTTATTCTTAAAAAAGAATATTACCAATGAAGGAGAAATGCTTTAACCAGTAAATAAGTTATTTTTGCCAGTTGGTTATTCAGACATGTAACTAGGTCCTTTATCCAAAACAACTTGTAGTTGAAATAAAATTTGCAGTTAATTCTTGGCCTGCATATTGTTTATCTAAAATCAATTAATTTCTAGATAACATTCTGGAAGACCGACCTGAGACTAAATCATCCAGTGATAAACTGCAATTTGAATATAATGAAGAAACTGCTAAGAGAATAAAGAAAACTGATTGCATTACTTATAACAATAAAGGAAAGGTAGTACTTTTTTTTTCTCTCTCCCAAACCGTTTGACATGGATCCAGCTTCAAAAGGATTTGATTTGCTCAGGTGACTGAACCAACACATGGCAAATGCACTTTAATGTAGACAAATAACTGGAAGCAGGGAACCATCCTAGGGAAGATAAGGTAAATGCAGCAAGCATCCAGGTCAATAAAAGGATTCAGAGGTTATTGTGGACACAACATTGAACTCATTAAACCAGTACGCAACAGCAATAAAAATAAGCAAAGAAGTTTGTAGGCTGTGAGCCAGTGCCTACTGAAGTCAATGGGAGTCTTTCCACTGGCTTTAATGGGCATCAGATCAAGTCCCTAACATTACTAGCAGAGAAAAATAGTATAAAACAAAAGAGTTGACTTTAATGGAAGGTTGTTGTTAAATTCCATCTGGATAATCTACACAGTCTTGGTTGGTTGTACTGTAGGTGGGAATATATTATTTATCAACTCATTAGCATGTGGTGGCAAAGTGACCTAATAAAGAACTCTAAAATATTAAAAAGATTGCTAAAGTTGATAAAAGGTAAGGGTTTCAAAAACATAATCTAAACAGCGGTGGCCGAGTTCTGTTCTCAGTGAGGCTGTCCCCTGCTACATCCCTGCCCACTGCAGGAGACAGCCATGCTGCACCAGAGGAAGAGTGGAGTCAGGAAGCATACTGTGACTCAGACACAGTGGTTCCTTGGTCAGCTCCTGGCCAACACTGCTATTATGGATTGAGAGTAAATTCTTAGTCAGGCTCATATCTCGCAATGAAGTACAGTGTCCATTCACAATTATAGTAATTCACTCTTGTTTCAAATTCTGTTGATGCAGTTTAAGCTTCCCTGCCCTTGCTCTTTATAAAAGACTGTCCATCTCACTATCAGAATTATACAAGTCTTGATTTTCTGTGCTTATGCTCCATATGTATAGTGCTATAACTGATGTTTAAAGTAAGTTGAGTTTTTACATAAAAAGCAATTGTTGTTGATGAATACCATATGGTTTTGCAGAGTACTTAACTGCAGCTTATAAAGTTTATGCTTTATCTTCATGACTTTCGTAATTCCATGGAACACACACTGTTTATCAGATTTGAAGATTACTTTTTTTCCAAACCCAAGCAATTTACCAGATATTAATGTACTTCACTGTGAACTCATTTTTGACACACACTCCTCATGATATATGCAAAATGCTGGGCTCATCAGAAAATTTTTCCAGGCTTGGGTGCACTGTATACTGACTCCATCTTTACTGTTTCCATTGGGAGCTCTGTGCACAGAACAAAGACAAAATATGGCCCACTGTCCACAATGCATTTAAGAAAACCAATACATTTATCACTATAGTTATTTAAAATGATAGTTTTCGTAGTAGAGTTTAAAGAAAAATCTCTTTTAGACTTTTTCCTGAAAGGTATATCTTATACTGTTTTAAATCAAGATAATATACATTTATTTAGAACAGATTTGTGCAATCTTTTTTATTAATGATCCAGGTTTATGTGAGTTTTGTGTTGTTAATCAGTAATAATTAGATCATAATGTATTTTATACATATATTAATATTATGAGATACATAGGGAAATCCACACTTAGTATATTCCTGCAAGGTATTAAATATCATGAATTTCTATGTGCATCTTTCTCTTTCAATCTAAAGTGAAAACAACACCAATTAATAACTTTTTTCAAAAATGTATTTTAAAAAATAAACACTGGGAAACAAACCTGACAAAATTACAAAATTTCAAGTCCGTTAAAAAAAAAGTGTACCAGTATATTGGCTGCATATAAACTGGCTCAACATAAGAAATGTCAATTTCTGCATTAATTTGTCACATAAGCAAGCAAAATGGTAGAAGTTGGATTGTTAATGTGACAATACTCTTTGTAAAACAATGCCTCAGATAGGTGATTAAAACTGACTCCCTTTACCTCAAAGCAACCCCATGGGTGCTTACTAGAAGAAAAATGGTGCTGATGCATGTATGTGTGCCTTGTCTTCTTTTACAAGCAAAAATGAATTTTATTCATAAGATTGCATGTATTTTTTCTCACTATTTCAGCTGGTTCATCCCATTTTTAACAGCCCCTTTGACCCATTTTCTTTTTGGGCGATTTTGCTAAAATCTCCAGACATCTATCCTTGCGTATTCACTGTCCCCGGCAGCTGTATTCTATCCCGCAGTTTCCCACCCTTCTTGTTTTCCATCAAGAGCATGTGAAAAAATATCTGCACTAGTATTTCAAATAAACAAACAAACAAAACAAAAAGATATGAATTTGAAATAATTTTTCACTCATTTAAAGATGACCTTCTATGGAATTTTCTTCCAGCTGTTGTACTGTCTTTCTCTCTCAGGTTTTTTCCAGTTGTGACAAAGTCTCACAGCTGTTGGTTGATGAGATTCAAATTGTAACAGATAGTGTAGGTCTCTCCTTAATGATTATCATACATTCAGCCATTGTTAATGTGAGCTATTCCCATGCACACAGGGAGTCTCATCTACCAGATTATTGCTGGAAGTTCAACTTGAACATCAATCTTCCCCTCCTCTCAACTATGCCCATATTATCTGATACAACTTTTTCAGTTAACTGGCAGAATTGCATTTTGCTTTTAGTAAAATTTACAAAAAGTAAAATGAGAAACTGGTTTTTAAAGTCATTTTGTCTTTATGAACAGAAAGTATCACACACCTCTGCTTTACACTGAGTGAAGCTCCCTATCTATGGATTAACATGTATAAAAAGGGGTTAAAAATAAAGTGTAGGATGGAAAGCCTCCCTTCAGGGTCTTGACTGGTGATTCCTTAATATATAAAGGAATACTGTTATTCTTTGTCGTGTTGAGCAGGGATTGCAAGGCTGCTGCACTCCCAGGACCGGCTCCAGGTTTTCCGCTGCCCCAAGCATCAAAAAAAAAAAAAAAAAAAGTCGCGGCAGCACGATCATGCCGCTCCACTCTTCAGCGGCAATTCAGTGGCAAGTCCTTCGTTCCGAGAAGGAGTGATGGACCCGCCGCAGAATTGCCGCCAAAGACCTGGACATGCTGCCCCAATAGCAGCCGGAGTGCCGCCCTTTGGTATTGGCCGCCCCAAGCACCTGCTTCTTTAGCTGGTGCCTGGAGCCGACCCTGTGCACTCCACAAGTGTAATCAGAGGCTACATGGGGGCACAAGTAAGGTAAAGTACTAGTGGCCATATTTTCACGAGCTGAATTCCCATTTATTTGGTCACTTAAATAAATTACCAGACCAGGTGTTGCATTATTTGGGATATCTGGTCTAGGTATGAACCCTCATACTGACTGGTAATAAGTCTCAAGCCCTCCATATGCTTCGTTTCCTGCTTTCAAGAGTGCAGGATAAAAAAAAAATAGTGTAGAGAATGACATGGAGTGTGTGGGTGGAGAATGAGTGTATTTGAGGAGACATGGGCTTAAGACATCGTCATCAGAATCCTAGAAATGTAGTGCTGGAAGGGATCTTGAGAAATTATCAAGTCCAGCCCCCAGTGCTAAGGTAGTTTCTCTAACCTTTTCTTAAAGACCTCCAATGATGGAGACTCTACAACCTCCACTGGAAGCCTATTCCAGAGCTTAACTACCCTTATAGATAGAAAGTTTTTCCTAATATCTAACCTAAATCTGCCTTGCTACATATTAATTCTTTTTGGCCTACCTTCATTGGACTTGAAGAACAATTAATCACAGTGCTCTTTATAACAGCCCTTAACATATTTGAAGACTGTGATCAGGTCCCCCTGGAGTTTTCTTTTCTCAAGAGTATATATGCCCATTTTTTTAACCTTTCCTCATAGGTCAGGTTTTCTAAACCCTTTGTGATTTTGGTTGCTCTTCTCTGAACTCTCTCCAATTTGTCCACATCTTTCCTGAAGTCTGGCACCCAGAATTGAACACAATATTCCAGCTTAGGCTTCACTAGTGCCGAGTAGAGTGTGATAATCACCTCCCATGTCTTACATAGGACGCTGCTGTTAATACAACCCAGAATGTTAGCCTTTTTCGCAAGTGCATCACAGTGACTCCTATTCGGTTTTTGATCCAGTATAACCACCGTGTCCTTTTCAGCAGCACCAGAAGCTAGCCATTTATCCCCCATTTTGTAGTTGTGTATTTGGTATTTCCTTCCTAGGTATAGTACTTTGCACTTGTCTTCACTGAATATCATCTTGTTGAATGCAAGTGAGTTGCTGAGATCTCACTCCTGCTATTAGTCAGAAGTAACTTAGGGCTGGATTTTTAAAGTTATCTAGGTGTATTTTGAGTACTAGTGCAATACAAATGATACTAATATATGGTAATGAATGGGAAAAATAGATGCATGCATAAATCCATTATGTGAGGATACAGAATCATGTGTGCTGAATGTGATAAAGCCACATTGAGGGTATATCTGAGGTATGCTAGAATACCTTCATTTTCAAACCCTTTGTATATACATCACTTGAATTGTCACTTAGGTTTATGACATGGAACTGGGTGAAGAATTTTATCTTCCACAAAATAAGAAGGAAAGTAGACAGATAGCACCAGAGCTCTCAGATCTTGTCATCTATTGCCAAGCTGTGAAATTCCCTGGTAAGTATGCTTATTGCTTTACATTTTCTAAATATTTGGAACATAACAGTGATCTAATTGTAACTGCAGAATTCAAACTGTAATATGTGGGGAACATGCTTTTTTGTGGTTATGGATTCTGTATGATGGCTGATGATTCTATGTGCTGCGTTTGTCATGGAGGAAAAAAGCACTCCAATCTTTAAACTGTAGTAAAGTGGCTAATTCCTATCTGAATGATAACTAAGAACAAGCTATTTCATAAGGATTTTCATTGGAATTTCACCTAAGGAGCTGCTGTGCCAGGTCTGAAGAAGAATTTCCAGCCTCTGGGAGGCAGAGTAGGTCAGGACTCTTTAAGAATAAGTTCCAGCTTAGCTTGTCTCACCACTGCCAGAAGCCTTCCCTCTCACCTGCACCCCTGACATTATTATTTACATCCCCGGTGACCCAGTAATTGAGCTAGACATCAGCTGAGGAATGGAGAGAGAGAGAGAGAGAGAGAGAGGTCATATTGGGGATGAGACTAAAAGGGAAACTGGCATCGAACCAGGTGTAGAGAACATCTGGAGAGCAGGCCAGCAGCCCAGGTAAGGTGGATGGGTGGCAGGAAGAAAATGGCCCATTATAGGCATGTAGCAGCGATCCGCAGGAGGATAGAGATGTAGGAAGGGCTTCATTCTGTAGTGGTGGAGAGATAGGGATTGGAAAACAGTAGGAGGTGGAGGAACTGAAATTGAGATTACTTGTTTTTATTTGCTCCGAACAGAACACTGAGGGATGAGCATATTTTGGCTAATATACTGTACATTCTGTATACTAACTCATGGTTTAAATTGCTAATTTACTGTTCATTATTGATAGTTTGTTGAAATGAGAATTCAGCTTCTTTAGTAGAACAGTTCTCTACAGAAATATTGGCAACTATTGCACATTAGGATTTAATACAAAAAGAAATATAATCTGAAATTAATTTACACAAAGTCAAGGGAAACAAATTGAAAAATCAGAGAAAAACATTTCTCTAATCTCTTAGTTTTATGAATGTTAGGTGTAACTTGTAACAACGGCAAGTTAAAAAATAAGATTGGTGATTTTTAATTTAGCTGTCCCCTTAATATAATCTGCAGTGAAGTAATTCCAGTTGTCTTTCAAGTCAAACATTATTCTCTTCTGAGCAAAGAGTAGTATTTTCCATCTTTCATACAGTTTCAATTACTCAAAACATTTTAATACACAAATTTCTGACTTTCTAAAATGTTCCTAAAATTCAATTAGAAAATAAATACTCGCTTGCCATAATTAAATTTCTCCTTTGTTTTAATTCAAAACATAATTAGAACAAATAAGAAAATCAGTTTTTTTCACAGGGAGGACACTTTTATAGGCATAGCTAGAACCCATAAAGACTATTTTCCCAAGTTAACGTTTATATGCCCCCTCCTTTGGGAAAAATCCTGCCCTTCTCTTAGTGGGCATAGAGTCCCTGACCATTGTGCAACTGATGTGATTCCACTGTGCAGCAAGGGGGCAGAAAGCTGGAAACACTTCACAGGTCTTAGAGGATGTTGGGGTTGGAGCAGGGGACAAGGCTGGTGGATCCATATTTATGTGGATCTACTGACTAGTTTCTTCCGGAGAGGGGAATGGACGCAAAAGTTGGGAAGGGGTGGGCGTAATGTAGTCCTGAAGTAGCAGGAGTGGCTGCAAGGTGGCTCTGCTGTTGCTCTATAGTCTAAAGAGAAGATTTCTTTCCTCTGGCCCCTTTAACTTGTTTTGTGTTTTGCACTTACAATTTGGCTCTTTCTGAGGAAGCCAATCTTAGATCATAAGGCCAGAAGGTTCCACTGTGATCATCTCCCGTCTGACCTCCTGTATAACACAGGCCAGATGATTTCCTTGAATTATTTCTTGTTTAAACTAGAGTTTATCTTTTAGAAAAAAGTCCAATTTTGATTATAACATTTTCAGCGAAGGAGAATCCACAACAACCCTTAGGAAATTGTTCCAACCCCGTAGGTAATTTTGGTTAATTACACTCTCTGTTAAAAAATTGCAACTTATTTCTAGTCTGAATTTGTCCAGCATCAACTTCCAGCCATGTTGTTTCTTTGTCTGATAGGCTGAAGAGCCCTTTATTATCAAGTTTCTGTTCTGTAGGTATTTCTAAATTGTGATCAAGTCACCCCTTAACCTTCTGTTCATTAAACTACATAGATTGAGCTCCTTGAGTCTTTCACTATAAGGCATGTTTTAATTCTTTAATCATTTTTGTAGCTCTTCCCTGACCCATCTCCAATTTATCAACTTCCTTCTTGAATTGTGGACACCAGACCTGGTGACCATATGACCAAGTGAAAGCTAGGGGAATTACTCCAAATGTGAATGTGAAGACCTAGGCTAACACTTGAACACTGCTTGATGCAGTGCCCCAGTCAACAACCTGTACTCCCAAGGAACAGATAGTAATTATAGTTTTGGAGCAATCAGCTCTGATGACCAGAACTGGACACAGTATTCCAGTATTGGTTACATCAAAGCCAAATAGAGCAGTAATATAACCTCCCTACTTTTACTTGATAGTCCACTGTTTACACATCTTAAAACAAACATGTTTTCTTCCTTCTCATTGATAAAAATGTTAAACAGGATAGGGCCAAGAATTGATTCCTGTGGGACCCCACTGGAAATGTTACCAGTTGACGATGATTCCCCAATTACAATTCCATTTTGAGATCTATCAGTTAGTCAGTTTTTAATCCATTTAATGTGTGCCATGTTGAACTTGTATTGATCTAGTTTCTTAATCAGAATGTTGTGTGGTGCCAACTCAAATGCCTTACAGAAGTCTAAGTATATTACATCAGCACTGTTACCTTTATCAACCCAACTTGTAATCTCCTAAAAAAAAGAGATCATGAGTTTGATAACATATATTTTCCATAAGCTCATGTCAATTGGCACTTATTATAGTACCCTCCTCCTAATTCATGAAAGCATTTTATCTGTTCTGATTTGTTTATGGTGTGGAGAACAAGAATGTCTGTATTATGTTTATGAATATTACCTCGTTTTACCTGGTCTTTTTACCTGTCTGACTACATGGAGTTGAATTAAAAGGGGTTGTTAGGAAAAGCCAGGAAACAACACCATGGTCACAGCTAAGCTTTGGATAAACAACTTCCAGGGGGCAATGGCAGAGCTACTAAATGAAGAAGATGCTCTTCCTAGGTGCCACCCGAATGTTACGCTGCTGTTTTGCCATGGCCAGAGTTTAAGATCAAAAGAACAATGCTCCACTGAAAAATCCCTGCCAAGGGAGAATGAGTTGTTTGTAGATGCTAAGGGAGAGACTCTGCAAGAGAGACTGAGATAGGCAGAGCATGCAGCCGGGCTCTGTGGGATGTGTCGGTGGCAGTTGGGTTCAGTTATGCTTTGAGAGAGGTGATGAACTATAGACAGGACCCAGGCAGGCAGACCTTTTGTGGTTTTAACCTTTTCCTCTGTTTGCTATGTAACATTCTGTGAATGGACAGTATGTCTCTTTGGAAGGAGCTGTGCTGAGTCACCTTAATCAGCCAGTGGTCACAGGCTTCCAGAGAGAAGTGTCTTGCAGGGACCAATAACAGCTGTCTCTGTCATCTTAACACAGTTGGAATCAGGGAGTTGCCACCTAGGGATCCAGTCTAGGAGTGATAAAGCCATGGAGTTCCACCGAGAGAGAGGGAAAGGCAGAGAAACCAGTCACCTGAGAGGTGCACTCAAGAGGCCCTGTAACTATGACAGCAGAGTGGGAATAAGGAGTGTTGTTGCCTATTGATCCAATCAAAAGAGTGCCACTGTGGGAAGAATGCAACAGGGAGAGGCCCTGTCACTTGGAAAAGGTTCCTGAAGTAGAGACTGGGGGACAGATCACAGATTCAGTTTGCCCCTGAGCCATCACATGTGGCTAGGGCTCAACTTACACTAGTGTTTTGCTTTGCCCTCAGATAATTTAGGTAACAGGTTAGTCTGTTTCCTCAGTGACTGTCTCCACAACAAGGTCTTGAAACATAAGACTTGATTGCCAAAAGTTTTCCTCCTTTGAGACTTTACTTAATCCTCCAATGTGGAAAGGACCCAACACCAGAAAAAATTAACTCACCCAGTGGGCCCAGTTCTAGGGTCCAGGTGACATCCATTTTGTACCACCTTTTATGCTCTTGGCCATGGACTGGGCTGGCCCCAGGCGCAACTTAGAGCAGCTTTAGCACTGCTCTAGTTTGCTCCTGGCCACAGATGGCTACCAAAGGACCATTCAGGCCATCAGTGCTCTGGCCATTCCCTGTATGTCAGGGAAGCAGATGAAGAGGTGGCATAGGGCTGGCTATGCAGCCTCTACACCACCTGGAAATTAACCATGTAACAAGTCACCCCAGTTTTACAGATACTTTGTGCTGCTGGAGCAGTGTAAATGAGCTATATCAAGATCCAGGATCTGGCCAAATACATTTTGAAAGGCCAGAAGTCTGCTATGAGTTATCAGTTGCTCCATCTTCTTCATAAATAATCTGAAGTTTTATTTTGCAACTGATTCTTATTCTAATATAGGTAGCTATGTTTAACACAGATAATTCTCCCAGTGGTACTAGCCAATACACAGGATATTAAGAGTTGAAGTACTTGTTGTTATAGCACTTTCCTATTACAAAAATATTATCTTTATTTCCTTCATTGAGTCCCTTTGTTAATAGTGGGTAGAACTGGCCAAAACTAGAGATTTCCAGTTTGTGGGAAATTTTTGATATTTTGAAATCTCCTGCAAACTGGACATCTTTAAAAAAAATAATAATAATAATTTTTAAACACCAAAACATGGTGTTTCCTAAACAAGGAATGATCCCTGGGACTGCTGCAGCTGCTGAGTGAAACTGACATTCTTGTCAGTTTCATTGCTGCCAGTGAACAGCCCTTGGAGTCCCATGGTCTGTGGTTCCTGGGCAGCCCCAACCTGAACTGTCCCAGGCCAGGGGACCCAGGACTTCTAGCCTTTGGGGCCAGGTGGCTCCCCATGCAGCCCAATTCCGAAGCAGGCAGCACAGGGAGCCAGCTAGCCTGGAAATCTGAAAACACTGGGCACTTCCAGGATTTCCTGGGTCAAGCTGAGGTTCTCATGTTTCCCAGTCTCCCTGCTGGGGAGCTGGGAGCCAAACAGTGGAACTCAGGCTCCCAGCTCTGTCAGGAAGCCTGGAAGCCCTGGCCTGGAGGGGCTGCCCAAGAGCTGTGGACCTTGGAAGCCATGAGTGGCTCCACTGAAATCATGTGCTTAACTTCATTCCGTATGTGCAAAAGCGTTTGAAGGATTGAGACCTCACTGCTAATCTGCAATAGGTTGAGTTCAGTGGGGCAGAATCCAACTTCTACTAAGCTTCAAATTAGTAGTTAAAATGTTAATTTGCAATGTAAATTCAGTATTTTCTTCTATTGTAACTTAAGTTTTCAATTTACATTTTTTTGCACAATATTTTTTTCAATTTTTAATGAAAAATTAAGAAAAATGTAAGTTACAAATATGTCGTGGAGTTCCACTAGCATTCTTCACATGGCTTTCGTGTGTTGAGCGGATGTCAAAAGAACTCCTTGATGTATTTTTACTTTGTATTTCAGTTAGATCTGATCAAAACCCACTGAAATCAATGGAAAGGAATTTAAATCAGTGGAAATGGAATCCACTGATTTCAGTGAACTTTAGATCATGTCCTTAATGATTGTTTTGAATATATGTATATGGAATAATAATATTTATTATAGTGCTTTTCATCTGAGTATCTCAAAACAGTCACAATCATTAAGTGATTAAAAGATTTTCCACTTACAAATATTTTCCATGGTTGAAATATGAATTATAAATACTAGTTTTAATATAATATAAGATGGACTGGAAAAGACTTATGGATCAACTAGTATATTACCCTACGATTCTTTGGGATTGTCCTTATAGCAAATGTAGTCATTTTTGCCAGGTTCATTTGAACACATAGTGTCATTTCCTACAGTGTGTCAGTACCATGATATGCTATACTTGTATGTTTTGATTTACCTGAAAAACTAGTTGGATATGTGATGGGTAGCATTAGTTTTTAGCTCTGAGTTTATTGTGACTGTTCGGTGTAGAATTTGTTTTGAGAGTCATTGGGACTATTCTGTAACTTAAATCACTTCCTGCCCTCCAGCCAAAAATAAATCTCAGGCAACAGTTATGTCACAAAGATTTTTTTTCCTGTGTTGATGATTGTAAATATAGTTAGACTCAGTTACTGGGAATAATATGCTAGTTGTCCTGTGTGCTACTTTAGTATTAGTGCCTCAAAGAATAACGTGGAAAATGATGGAAAATGTCATGCCCTCTTGGTCATGTTTTTTGGCTTATTTATTTTACTTTTATGGGAACAGGCCTGTCAACGCTAAACCCATCTGGCTCTAGCAGAGGAAAGGAAAGAAAAAGCAGGAAGTCCATTTTTGGCAACAATCCGGGCAGACTAAGCCCTGGGGAGCCAGCAACACTTGCCAAAGCATCTGGAAAAGGTAAAGTCAGGATCTTCTTTCACCAATCACGTGGAATGACTCTGTAGTCCAACACATACACAAGTTCAAGTTGTTAAAGATCAAACAATTTACTGTGTGCATGCTGCTCTTGAATTTTGGAATCACTTTTCATTAACAGTGCAGCTATTACAATAACTTCTTTATAAAGAATCAACTGTAAAGTATGGAATGTTAGTATAGGATTAATATGCTGGAGGCATAAAGTCAGTCAGTTAAAAATTACTTGTGAGAATGATTGATTCACAACTAAAATATTTGCATCTTATAGCTTGAACATGAATCTTAGGATTAAGTTTATATCTTAAAAGATATGGGAGGAGATTTTCACAGGTGCAAATGATAGTTAAACAGCTAACTGCCATTTTATGTCTTGACAAGCTTCACCATAGTCTTTGGGCAAAATCCTGCACTTAGTCTTTGTGCAAACTTCAGTGGGGCTGCAAGGGATATAAATCAGCAGAGAATTTGGCTGTCCATCTTTTACTGCGGGCTGTATAGTTAAGTTTGAAAGTTACATAGTAGTCTTAAAGAAATTTTGTATGCTTTCCATTTAAACAATCTCTGTATTCCAAGCAGCATACTAGCAATATTATAAAGGTTTCCAGCAATGAATTAAGAGTCAAGACTCATTTCAAATTGATAAGATATGCTCACATATTAAATATATACTCATTTAATTCAAGGGAATGATATTCAAATATTTATTTATAGAAATATCTATTAATACATGTCTAGTTATAGTATCAATTAGTATTTAACCATTATGTAGTCAGTCTCTCACTAATTGCTCTTACTGCATATGAAGAAAGAAACGTGATACCTATGTGAATAGTGTGGTTTCTAGAGATCATTTATTTTTACCCAATCCAAAATACATAAATATACTTCACAGGAAAAAACTGATGCTTGAGGTCTGAGGATCTGCAGCTATAATTTGAGATGAATGTTTATTTTACAGGTCCTTTTGAGGGTGCCCGGCAAACCTGGGAAGAATTTTGTTCTCCTCCTTTCAACCCTACAACTTCTCTCAGTGCTATCATAAGGACACCTAAATGTTATCATATCTCTTCACTGAATGAGAATGCTGCCAAACGTCTGTGCAGACGGTATTCTCAGAAACTGATTGAGCATACCACCTGTCAGCTATTGAGAACATATCCTGCTGCCACACGCATTGACTCTTCAAACCCCCATCCCCTTATATTCTGGCTCCATGGAATACAGCTTGTGGCAGTTAACTATCAAACTGATGGTATGGGTAGAATAATTCCTCTAGTAATATATATTTATGTACATTTTAAATATTATAAAAGAAGTGATTCATTAATTATGAAATTGTATTTACCATAATATTTCTTTACCTTACCATCATCTGTATTTGTGGATTTATTAAACAGATGTTGGGTTATTTGGCAAAGATACTGTATTTGAAAAAGATTTCAACCAACTACAAAAAGAAAAAGATATACAGTAAGCTACATTGTGGCAGATGTGAAGTTTTAAGTGAATATATACCTGGGTGGTAACTCATAAAGAATAGGGACCAGATTGTTTCCATTAGTACAGCCTGCATAAGAAGTGTTGCATAAGGGCACCACTCCAGAAATAGCCTTGGGAGAAATTGTGACTCTAACAGGCACAATTCATCCCGTGCTCCCCTCTTGTTCCCAGGGAGGTAATTTATGTCAGCTCTTGAAAGGGTGCATCTTCCTTCCCAACACATGCCCAACCAACCTACCTTCCTCACCCACTTGCTTGCTGCAGAGAACATCACACCTTGCACTGTACCCAGAAGGGAGACAAATGATTTGGGTAAAATTCCATGTGGCCATTTGAGATGTGTCAGAGGGCTTTACCTGGCTTTATTCCCTTGTGCAACTATATTAAGGCTAAAAGCAATCTAGCCCTATGTGAATTAGTGCTTCCAGAATACTGGAATTCTGTGCCTAATTTGGTAGGTCTTTTGCCTCACTGATGACATGGAAGTGCCTAGAGCACTTCACCCACATATACCATAATTGGCTAGAATCCAGCACTTTTACACTGCCAGACCCATAATATCATTTATGATAACTTTTTAAGAATAGAAAGGCACTGAATTCCCTTATCCTAGAAGTGACTCCTCTGGAACAAAGTCTGGGTACTGATGCAGTGTTGGTTACGATCTTTGGGCTATATTCTATCCCTATTTATGCTCCCTTACCTTTTGGGTTTTCATAAAAAGTTGCTCCATTCAGCTGTCTTCAAATTACACAATCCGTTTTTGTCATCCTAGATTTTGGGGCAGATCTCAGGAAACTTGCTAGATATTGTTCGTGGGTGTGGCCAAGTCATAAATAGAACAAAAACTAGAAAATGGGTAAAACTAGAAAATCCTTATTTTTTTAAAGTATAAACTATTTGGGCAACTTGGATATGTAAGTTAAAGCTGTCCCCAGAAATTTAATATTAGTTTTATACTGTCAATTCAATTTTAACAGTAATTTTTTAAAAACCCACATTTTGCTGTCTTTCTATTGAATCTTCACTATTTTTCAGTTGTGACTGCTTTACTTTTGCAGATCTCCCTCTGCATCTTAATGCAGCGATGTTTGAGGCGAATGGTGGCTGTGGGTGTGTTTTGAAACCCCCTGTTCTATGGGACAAGAACTGTCCAATGTACCAGCAATTTTCTCCATTAGACCGAGATCTGTATAATATAGAGCCAGCTATATATTCTTTAACAGTAAGTACATTTGAAGGGAATGCTAAATATTAAAAATATTAATATTTAATTTTTAAAAGCTAAATATTCAAACTGGATGTCGTGTAACTTCAGTCCTAAAAGGATCTCATCAACTTTACAATCACACTTTTATATTATGTGATGCGGTGATGACTCACCAGTGCAGCGCATCCTGCTGGTCGTCCTGGGAATTAGCTCTTCCAGCCCGGAGCGCCCTCTGCAGGCCAGTGTCTCGCCTGCCGCTGGCCCCTGCATCTCTCCCGGTGCCCCTCTACATCAGGGTTTTGCCCACCACAGTATCCCCTCACTCTGGGTCTGCCCCTCCCAGGGGAACCGCCAACCCCCTAACCCCACCTTGCCTCAGTGGTCCATTTAGCCCCCGCTCGCTGGGGCAGACTGCAGTCTGTAAACCACTCATCATCAGCAAGGGGGGTTGGACCAGCTGCCTCTGCCCATTCCTGGGCTGCCCCTCTGCCGCCCTAGTACCCTTTTGTGGGCCCTTAACTCAGCCTGCAGCCTGGGGCTTTGCTAGGCTGGAGCTCCCCAGGTCCCTCTGCCCTTCCCCGGCACAGCTGCACCTTGGGTACCCTCCTCAGTTTCCCAGACAGCCAGGTCCTTCTCTCTCTGACAGCTAGAGAGAGACTGTCTCAGTCCTTCTGGCCCACCGCCCTCTTAAAAGGGCCAGCTGGGCCCTGATTGCACTGGCTACAGCTGTGGCTGGTTTCCCAATCAGCCTAGCTTTTCTCCAGCCTCTCCAGGGCTGCTTTAACCCTTCAGGGCCAGAGCGGGGTGACCACCTCGCTACATATTATTATATTCTATAATAATAACATAAGAATGGCCATATTGGGTCAGACCAAAGGTCCATCTAGCCCAGTATCCTGTCTTCTGACAGTGGCCAATGCCAGGTGCCCCAGAGGGAATGAACAGAACAGGTAATCATCAAGTGATCCATCCCCTGTCGCCCATTCCCGGCTTCTGGCAAACAGGACATCATCCTTGCCCACCCTAGCTAATAGCCGTTGATGGACCTATCCTCCATGAACTTACCTAGTTCTTTTTTGAACTCTGTTATAGTCTTGGCCTTCACAACATGCTCTGGCAAAGAGTTCCATAGACTTACTGTACGTTCTGTGAAAAAATACTTCCTTTTGTTTGTTTTAAACCTTCAGCCTAATAATTTCATTTGGTGACCCCAGTTCCTGTGTTATGAGAAGGAGTAAATAACACTTCCTTAGTCGTCTCTTTTCCAAGCTGAAAAGTCCAGTTTTCTTATCTGTCCACATACAGCAGCCGTTCCATACCCCTAATCATTTTTGTTGCCCTTTTCTGAACCTTTTCCAATTCCAATATATCTTTTTTGAGATGGGGCAACCACATCTGCACGTATGGATTTATATAGAGGCAATATGATATTTTCTATCTTATTATCAATCCCTTTCTTAATGATTCTCAACATTCTGTTTTCTTTTTCGACTGCCGCTGCACATTGAGTGGATGTTTTCAGAGAACTCTCCACAATGACTCCAAGATCTCTTTCTTGAGTGGTAACAGATAATTTAGACCCCATCATTTTATATGTATAGTTGGGATTATGTTTTCCAATGTGCATTTCTTTGCATTTATCAACCTTCTATTTCATCTGCCATTTTGTTGCCCAGTCACCCAGTTTTGTGAGATCCTTTTGTAGCTCTTCGCAGTCTACCTGGGACTTAACTATCCTGAGTAATTTTGTATCATCTGCAAATTTTGCCACCTCACTGTTTACCCCTTTTTCCAGATCATTTATGAATACGTTGAATAGGACTGGTCCCAGTACAGACCCTTAGGGGACACCACTATTTACCTCTCCCTATTCTGAAAACTGACCATTTATTCCTTCCCTTTGTTTCCTATCCTTTAACTAGTTACCGATCCATGAGAGGACCTTCCCCCTTATCCCATGACAGCTTATCTGGGGACCTTGTCAAAGGCTTTCTGAAAATCTAAGTACACTATATCCACTGGATTCCCCCTGGTCCACATGCTTGTTGACCCCCTCAAAGAATTCTAGTAGATTGGTGAGGCATGATTTCCCTTTACAAAAAACATGTTGACCCTTCCCCAACAAATTATGTTCATCTATGTGTCTGATAAGTTTGTTCTTTACTATAGTTTCAAACAGTTTGTCCGGTACTGAAGTCAGGCTTACCAGCCTGTAATTGCTGGGATCACCTCTGGAGCCCTTTTTAAAAATTGGCATCACATTAGCTAGCCTCCAGTCATTTGGTACAGAATAATGACTTGTAATAACTAAGATCAGTATAACTAAAAGAAGTTACTGGGGGAGGGGGGAAATTCTCTAGTTTGTTTGTGCATTGACAGCACTGTTTATAGAGGCTTTCATTGTTTCCCCTTGTTGACGTGAGTGCTTACCCTAGGGTGCCTCTACATACCGAGACATGGCGATGCATGGGACTGCACCTTTCACACCCCTCTGGTGGCCACCTTCTCGGCTCTGATGACCAGTGTAATCTCTGGACTCTCTCACTGGGTCTTCTGTGGCTCAGCCCTTCACCCAAGTCACACAACAGTTCAGCTCCCTTCTGGGATTCAGTCCCGTTCCAGGGTTCAGCTGAAAAGCAGTTTTTTCACACCACCTGGGCTTAACTCTAAACAAAAAGGTCCTTCGCCCTCCTGTGCTCTCCCTCCATCAGGATAGTGTTGGGAGTCCAAATACGACTTAAAGTAGCCTTCTGCCCTTCTGCTTGTATCTCATTTCCTGGTATTCACAGACCCTAGATGGGGGTTTCTCTCCACTCTAGGGCCCCACCGTAGGAAGTAGCCCTGCTCCTGTAGCTATGCTTTCCGGTCAGAGACAATCCCAAATACTGGACCGTCTTTGAGGCCCTTCAGAGGGACAGGGAACTCTCCCTAGCTTCTCTCTCCTGGGTCCCTCCCCATCAACTGAACACCCTCAGCTCCTTATACAGCCTAGCTCTGCCTCCCAGGGGTCTCTGGTAATCGTGCTTCTTGCAGCTTCCCAGTCCTAGCCTGCTCCATTTTCAACCAGTCCAACCTGCTCTGTTACTCTTTTGGAACAGCAACCCCAGGACAACTATGGAATCATAGAAATGTAGGGCTGAAAAGGGCATCGAAGTCAGCAAGTCCAGTCCCTAGTGCTGAGGCAGGAAGTAAACCTGGATCATCCCTGAAAGGTGTTTGTCCAATGATGAGGATTCCATAGCCTCCCTTGGAAGCTTATTTCAGAACTTAACTACTCTTATAGTTAGTAAGTTTTTCCTAATATCTAACCTAAATCTCCCTTGTTGCCGATGAACCCTGTTGTTTCTTGTCCTACCTTCAGTGGACATGGAGAACAATTGGTCACATTCCTCTTTATAACAGCCCTTAACACATTTGAAGACTGTGATCAGGTCACCCCCTCAGTCTTCTTTCCCCAAGATTAAACATGCCCAGGTTTTTAACTTTCCGCATAGGTCAAGTTTTCTAAATCTTTTATCATTTTTGTTGCTCTTCTCTGGACTATTTTCCACATCTTTCTTCAAGTGTGACACCCAGACCTGGATACAGTACTACAGCTGAGGCCTCGCCAGTGCTCAGGAGAGTGGGATAATCACCTCCTACGTCTTATACTCCTGTTAACACACCCCAGAATATTAACCTTTTTCACAACTGCATCACATTAGTGACTCCTATTCAGTTTGTGATCCACTAAAACACCCTGATCCTTCTCAGCAGTGCTACCTCCTAGCCAGTTATTCCCCATGTTGGTGCTGTGCCTTTGATTTTTCCTTTCTAAGTGAGATACTTTGTACTTGTCTTTACTGAATGTCATCTTGTTGAATTCAGACCAGCTCTCCAATTTGTCACTGTCTTTTTGAATTATAATCGTGGCCTCCAAAGTGCTTCCAGCCCCTGCCTGTTTGGTGTCATCTGCAAATTTTATAAGCATCCTCTTCACTCCATTAACTAAGTCATTAATGAAAATATTGAATAGTACCAGACCCAGGACTGACCCATGGAGGACCCCTCTCAGTTTGACAGTGAACCATTGATAACTACTCTGAATACAGTCTTTCAACCAGCTGTGCACCCATCTTATAATCATTTCATCTAGACCACATTTCCCTAGTTTGTTTATGAGACTGTCATGTGGGACTTTGTCAAAAGCCTTACTACAATCAAGATATATCCACTAGGCCAATATTCCTGTCAAAGAAGGAAATTAGGTTGTTTTGGCATGCTTTCTTCTTGACAAATCCGTGCTGGCTATTCCATATGACCCTATTATCCTCTAGATAATGCTTACAAATTGATTGTTTAATAATTTGTTACAGTATCTTTCCATGTATTGAAGTTAGGCTGACTGCACCATAAGTCTCTGGGTCCTCTTTCTTCCCCTTTTCAAAGATAAGTACTATGTTTGTCCTTTTCCAGTCCTCTGGGATCTCACTCATCTTCCATGAGTTTCTCAAAGATAATCACTAACGGTTCCAGGATTGCTGCAGCTAGTTCCTCAAGTACTCTAGGATGAATTTCTTCAGGCCTTGCCACCTTGAATACATCTAACTTATCTAAATATTCTTTAACGTGTTCTTTCCCAATATTAATTGTGTTTAGTATCTGATCACCACCGTTTTAGTGAAGACTGAACAAAACAGGTGTTTAACCCTTCAGCCTTCTTGATATCATTTATTATTAGCTCTCCTTCCTTGCTAAGTAGAGGACATACACTTTCCTTAATCTTTTTCTTGCTTCTAATATATTGAAATAACCAGTATTTATTGCCTTTTATATCCCTTGCTAAATGTATCTTATTTTGTGCCTTAGCCTTTCTGATTTTATCCCTGCATGCTTGTGCTATTCTTTTGTACTCATCCTTAGCAATTTATACATTTTTCCACTTTTTGTAGAATTCATTTTTGATTTTCAGGTCATTGAAGAGCTCCTGAGGGAGCCATATTGTCCTCTTACTATTCTTCCTATCCTTTCTTTCACATACGGGTAGTTTGCAGTTGTGCTTTTAATACTGTCTCCTTGAGAAATTGCCAGCTCTTCTGAACTCCTATATCCCTTAGATCAGTGGTTCTCAACTAGGGGTCCGAGGCCCCCTAGAGGGCCGCAAGCAAGTTTCAGGGGGTCCTCCAGTGTTAGATTCGCTAGGGCCCAAGGCAGAAAGCCAAAGCCCCATCATGCAGGACTGCAGCCCAGGGCCCTGAGCCCCACCAACTGGGGCTGAAGCCAAAGCCTGAGGAACTTAGCTTCACAGCGCCCCCTGTGGTGTGAAGTCCTGGGCACTTGCCCTGCTTGCTACCCCTTAACACTGGCCCTGGGTTTTATATGCAGAAAAACAGTTGTTGTGGCACAGCTGGACTGTGCAGTTTTTATAGCATGTTGAGGGGGGGCCTTAGAAAGAAAAATTTTGAGTACTGCTGCCTTAGATGAGTTCCCAGGGGACATGGGACCTACCAGATTTCTGAGTTTTAGTCTGCTTTTTTGAAGTCTATTGTCCTTGTTCTGCTGCTTTCACTACTTGCTTTCATTAGAATCACAAAATTTATCATTTCATGATCCCTCTCACCCAAGTTGTCTTCAACCTTCAGATTCTCAACCAGTTCCTCCCCTATTGGTCAGAATCAAGTCCAAAATGGCTGTCCTCCTGGTTACTGCCTCCATTTTCTGAAACAAAAAGTTGTCCTAATACAGTCCAAAAACTTATTGTTATTGGAAATTTTGTGTTTTGACATATTACTTTTCCAACAAATGTCTGGGTAGTTAGCCCCACATTACTACTTGGTCTCTTGTTTTGGATATATCTGTTTATTCCAGAAATGCCTCATTTACCTCTGTGACGGGGTTCCCTCTCCACTCGTGGCACCTCCTGCTGGTCGCTCTGGGGATTAGCTTCGTCTCATGCTGTGCCCTCCTCAGCGGTCTCTCCACCCGTCATCTTCTCTTGTATGCAGTCTCTCTCACTCTCAGTGCTGCAACTTCTGGTCCGTGGCTTGGCCCTCCGACCAGGTCACTAAGTCCCTCCCTTTCCGGGGAAATCACAGTTTTTCTGGACCAGCTGTCTGGCGGGCATCTCTGACACCCTGAACTGTATCTGGTAAGGGAACCCAGGCCTACTCTCTACACTGGGTTCCAGCTCAGAGACCCTATAACATGCAGCCTGGGCCTGTACTGCCTTTGACCTTGCTGCTGTTTCCCTGGGCTTTTTCCTACCTAACTGGCTCCCCTTACCCTGAATTTGCCAACTTCTCTACTCCCTTCTCTCAGGGAGTTGGTGCAGCCTGCCTTCCTCCAGCCTCAAATACTCTTGTCCCCCTTTCCAGGGAGTGACTGCCCTTGCCTAGCCGCAGCCCTCCTCTCTAGCCAGCTACCTGCTTTTCTACAGGTCCCGTCCTGTTCCTGCCCAGATGAGCCCATTCCTCCTCCATTAGCTCCCTGCCTTGCAGCCTAATTAGTAGCTTGGGCCCATCTGGCCCCACCCAGCTCTTGCCAGGCCAGTGTAGTTGCACGCCCAATCACAACCTCCTGTTCCTGATCTGGTGGTCTATAATGGACACTAACATGACATCTCCCCTATTTTTCCCCTTTTATCTTTACCCATAGATTTTCAAGTGGTTTATCTCTCACCTCCTTCTGGACCTCAGAACAAATGGATATGTTTTTTTTATGTATATTGCAACACCGCCTCCCTTTTTATCCTGACTGCCAAGCGAACAAGCGGTATCCCTCTATACCAATACTGAAGTCATGAGACTTATCCCACCAGGTCAATTAAATCAGAATTTAGCTTATATACTAATACTTCTAGTTCTTCCCGTTTATTCCCCATACTCCTTGCATTTGTGTATAGAGATGTAGGATGTTGAACAGATTCCCCTACTGATTTTTCTCATGTTGCTCCTATGACCTTACTGTAATTTTCGATGTCTCTCCCTCCTTGCCCCCCCCCACATCTAGCCCTCTGCTGATCTGCCTGGACACCTGGCCCCTGGCTCCAGGGTCCCAATACTCCTCCATGGTTCCTATACCCAGGCACAGGCAACTGGGCAACAAAATAGCAGATTAAATTCAGTGTTGAGAAATGCAAAATAATATACATTAGAAAACATAATCCCAACTATGCATACAAAATGATGGGGTCTAAACTGTCTGATACCATTCAAGACACAGATCTTTGGGTCATCGTGGATAGTTGTCTGACATCTGCTCAACGTGCAGTGGCAGTCAAAAAAGCTAACAGAATATTAGAAACCATTAGGAAAGGGATAGATAATAAGACAAAATATATCATAATTCCACTATGTATGCCCACATCTTGAATGCTGCATGCAGTTCTGGTGGCCCCATCTCAAAAAAGATACATTAAAATTACAGCTGCCAAGCAATTAAAAAAATTAATCGTGCGATTAATCACAGTGTTCAACAATAATAAAATACCATTTATTTAATTATTTTGGGATGTTTTCTACATTTTCAAATATAGTGATTTCAGTTACAACACAGAATACAAAGTGTACAGTATTCACTTTATATTTACTTTCTGATTACAAGTATTTGCACTGTAAAAAACAAAAGAGCTTGTATTTTTCAATTCACCTAATACAAGTACTGTAGTGCAATTTCTTTATCATGAAAGTTGAACTTGAATTATGTACAAAAAAACTGCATTAAAAAATAAAACAATATAAAAATTTAGAGCCTGCAAGTCCACTTCTTGTTCAACCAGTCGCTCAAACAAGTTTGTTTACATTTGGAGGAGATAATGCTGCCCACTTCTTGTTCACAATGTCACCTGAAAGTGAGAACAGGCATTCTCCTGGCACTGTTGTAGCCAGTGTCACAAGAGATTTACGTGCCAGATGCTCTAAAGATTCACATGTCCCTTCATGCTTCAACCACCATTCCAGGGGACATGCGTCCATGCTGATGATGGGTTCCGCCCGATAACAATCCAAAGCAGTGCAGACTAACACATGCTCATTTTCATTAGCTGAATCAGATGCCACCAGCAGAAGGTTGCTCTTCTTTTTTGGTGGTTCGGATTCTATAGTTTCCACATCGGAGTGTTGCTCTTTTAAGACGTCTGAAAACATGCTCCACACCTCAGATTTTGGAAGACATTTCAGATTCTTAAACCTTGGGTCGAGTGCTGTAGCTATCTTTAGAAATCTCACATAGATACCTTCTTTGTGTTTTGTGAAATCTGCAGTGACAGTGTTCTTAAAATGAACAACACGTGCTAGGTCATCACTATAACTGCTATAACATGAAATATATGGCAGAATGCAGGTAAAATAGAGCAGGGGACATACAATTCTCCCCCCAAGAAGTTCAGTCACAAATTTAATGAACACATTTTTTTTTAACGAGCATCATCAGCATGGAAACATGTCCTGAAATGGTGGCCGAAGCATGAAGGGGCATACGAATGTTTCGCATATCTGGCACATAAATACCTTGCAGTGCCAGCTACAAAAGTGCCATGCAAATATCTGTTCTCACTTTCGGGTGACATTGCAAATAAGAAGAGGGCAGCATTATCTCCTATAAATGTTAACAAACTTGTTTGTCTTAGCGATTGGCTGAACAAGAAGTAGAACTGAGTGGACTTGTAGGCTCTGAAGTTTTGTTTGTGAGTGCAGTTCTGTAACAAACAAAACATCTACATTTGTAAGTTTCACTTTCATGATAAAGAGATTGAACTATAGTACTTGTTTGAGGTGAATTGAAAAATACTATTTCTTTTGTTTATCATTTTTACAGTGCAAATATTTGTAATAAAAAATAATATACACTTTGATTTCAATTACAACACAGAATACAATATATATGAAAATGTAGAAAAACATCCAAAATATTTAATACATTTCAATTGGTATTCTATTGTTTAACAGTGCGATTAAAACTGCAATTAATCATGATTAATTTTTTGAGTTAATCGCGTGAGTTAACTGCCTAATTAAAATTAAAATTAGAAAAAGTAGAGAAAGGCAACAAAAATTATTAGGGATATGGAACAGCTTCCATACGAGGAGAGATTAAAAAAATATGATAGAGGCTTATGGTTGTTAGTCAAAATAGTCAGGGATGCAACCCCATGTTCTGAGTGTCCCTAAACATCTGACTGCCAGAAGCTGGATGACCTCAGGGGATGGATCACTCAAGAATTGCTCTGTTCTGTTCATTCCCTCTGAAATATGGTGAGACCAGCCACAGTCAGAAGACAGGATACTGGGTAAGATGGACCATTGGTCTGACCCACTATCACCATTCATATGTTCTTAAGTTCCAATAACTCCCCCATTTTCCTGTCCCGTCACAGGCCTTTATAGCCCCACGTGTAGCCTGCCTCCTTTTAATCGGTTCAGTTCAGCCTACCTGCTCTGACACTGGGGAGCTGTGCCTGGTTTACTCACAGGGCCCACCTACTCTGTGACACCACTGTAGTGTCAGTTAGTGAGGCCCTGATCCTGAAAACATTACACTGGGGCTACTCACTTGAATAATGTTACACATATGCTTAGGTTTTTTCAGGGCTTCATTTCTCCCTTACTGAAAAGACTTTTATAAACATCAGTAGTAAATCTTTTTTAAAATAATATAATATAATGAGGACATATTATTTAAAGGATGTTCTGTCAGAAATTTGGATGTTTTTAAATTAGTCCCTTTGTGGAGATGTTTGAGAAAATGTATATGAGATTAACAGGAATCAAATGTATCCTAATTCTGAACATTTAGGGTCAAATTCTCTCATTTATCAGAGTAGCTCCATTGAAGTCAGTGGAGTTACTCTGATAAATGAGAGGAAAAATTGACCCTTATTATCTAGATTCCAAGTACAAGTACATTTTTTTGGATTAACCTTCAAATACTTCGAATTGTTACATTCATGATCTGTGTTCTATTTTTCAAATGAAAGATACACTAGCAAGTGTATTTGTTTTAAGCTGCTCTGTTTCTGAAATTACTATCTTGGCAATTCAGAATACTGAATCAGGGTTGTAATTAGATCAGCATGTTAACAAATTGTTCTTTGGAGTATGATAAATTTTATTTAACTTGAAAATGCAACATAAAAAAACCCAACCCACTAATTGGTTACTTTGTGTTCTCCTCTGCTTCAGATTGTGTCTGGACAAAATGTTTGTCCTAGCAACAGCACAGGAAGTCCATGCATTGAAGTTGATGTACTTGGCATGTCTTTGGATAGCTGCCATTTCCGCACAAAACCCATTCATCGCAATACTCTCAACCCCATGTGGAATGAACAGTTTCTCTACCGGGTTCACTTTGAGGATCTGGTCTTTCTTAGATTTGCAGTTGTTGAAAACAACAGCTCAGCTATAACTGCTCAAAGAATCATTCCACTAAAGGCTCTAAAAAGAGGTAAAATACAATTTGCACTAACTTTGTACATAGTGCCTAGATCCTGAATTATGACTGAGAGTGCTCAGCATCACTTAGTGGGATGTATTTAGTTCTGGGGCCATCTGTCTCAGATGTCAATTAGAGCATTTTCAGTGCTCGAGTTATGCTGTGCTGGCTACCCTTTGCCCCCAGAGGCCATTCCAGGAACTTGTGATAACTAGGGCAGAAAGATGTCCCACCCATGCCCCCTTTTCCATGGCTATGCTCGTTGCACCAATGGCTGGGAAAGGTGGGGAACAAAGTGTAGGGGTGCTACAGTAACTGTCACCTAGGATTTCCTCTACACCAGGAAATCCTCAAGAGAGGTGGTCAAGTTGGTCTCAGGGCTATCTTATGCCACTGTGGTAATACAGAGTAGTCTTAACATACTGGATGGTCTGGTCCATTATGTTCATTGCCCAGGATAAAAATAAATATTTTTATGCTGTTTAATACTTCTAATTTATTTTTTTGCTTTCATGAATGAATGTATTTTGTTCACAAAAGAAAGAATGACTTCGGTGGGAGTTAAGGGTATTCAGTCTCCTGAGGTACGCAAAACTTCATAGGATCATGCCCTTCCTGTTGCACAAAAAGGAATTTAAATTCAAATCATTACAGTGCTTTAATAGTTCAGGCACAGCAAAATCTTAGATGCTCAAGTTTTCAACTTTATAAATCATGTATTCCACTTTAACATAATATGCTTGACAAGTTTTCTCTGCCCCAATGACATATTGTTTTAGGGTATAGACATCTCCAGCTACGAAACCAACACAATGAAGCCTTAGAAATCTCAAGCTTATTCATAAACAGTCGGAGGATGGAAGAAAATCCCTCTGGGAATGTTGTGCCTACTTCTTTGGTAATTTGCTTTATGTGAATATCAAATATATTTGTTCATGTGTTTCAAACGACTAATAAACTGTTACAATACATCGGAGAGACAAGCTGGGTGAGATAATATCTTTTATTGAACCACTTTCTGTTGATGGAGACAAGCTTTCGAGCTACACAACTTGTATCTGTCTCTTCCATCAACAGAAGGTGGTCCAATAAAAGATATTATCTCACTCACCTTATCTCTCTCAGATCTTGGGACCAACCAGCTACAACACTGCATATTACAATACATAGACACTTAGGACCACTTTTTTAAACACTTGGGGCTTGTCTACACAAATATTTAGTTCTCGGCAAGTTGGAGTGTGAATCTACCCCGCACTAGCCTGCTGTGGACTAACTGTCTCTGTGGATCCTGCAGACATGCTTTAACCGTTAGTTAATGAGCTTTGATCTAGATCACATTACTAAACTGGTCATGTGTGTCAGCAGGGTAGATTCACACTCCAGACTGCCATGAACTAAATGTTCATGTAGACAAGCCTTGAGTGTTGCAGTGTTTAACTTCTAGGCACCCCACCACACAGTGAAATCCTCAGAACCAAGTTAAATGCCATATACAATCCATAGGGAGAGTTAGCTGCCTACCAATGGGATTCACAGAAGCCGGCAAGCTGAGTGGGGAGCCATCTAAGCCAGTCATTATGAAATGCTGAGAAGAGGATGTGGCTTGAGCCCAGCCCCTCATAGGTAGTTAGGTGCCAAACTCCAGGCTGGAGGGAGGTGCCCGTCTGCTCTCAGGATTCACAGCCACGAACCCTCTCCTGGACTTAGGGCTGACCTGGCTGAAGCACCTTTCTCACAAAAAACAAAAGGGGAGAGAGAGACATTCCAGCCCATGATAGGCAATAGGTGAGTGGTCAGGCCACTCACCTGTGATGTGGGGGGCCTCTTTTCAAAACCCTGCTCTGTCTGACTTGGAGCAGGGACTTGAACTTGTCTCCCATATCCCAGGTAACCACTAGGCTATAGAGTCAATTTCTGCCTCTCTAGCCCAGTGAATATTTAATTGTTTATACAAAATGGAGTAGCTTCAACAGGAAAAATGGAGAGTGACACACACACCCGCCCCCCGGTGGTTTGGGCACTCACTTGGGATGTCAGAGACCTGGGCTCAGGTCCCTGCTCTCAATCAAACAGAGTGGGGATTTGAAAACACATCTTCCACAGCCATGGTCAGTGCCATAGCTATTGGGTATTCTGGAGGGGACACACATTCCAGCCAGCCCCAAAAACTCCTAAACTGGTTATCCCAAACTGTCGTGTGTGGTCCAGTCTGGTAGGCATACTCCAAGACAACCTGCTGGATCAGAGCCCACTGGGGAGACAGTAAATAGTAAATTTGCACACACACACACAAAAAAAGGCATTTTTGGGCCACTGACACTATTCACAAATTCAGGTAGAATTCAGCAAATAATTTCGGCCCAAAAATTGATTTTCTTTTAAACAGTCAAAATGATTTGGTTTTATCCTTTTGAAACACTGTTTTATGTAGAAATTTAGCTATATTTATTAAAACAATTAGATATCAATTACTCATTCAGCTCTAGTCAGGATTTAGGTTTTGTGCTTGTTCTAGGAAACTTCACCAGCAGAAACACAGGCACCTACAGGGTCAAGTGACAGTTGAACAGGGCGTTTGGAGATCTCCTGGCACCCAAATGTTGGACTTTGCCACCTAAAGTGGCAGTTAGTTGTGCCAAGGTGATTCTGAAAAACACAGTAGGTGTCTATCTGCATCTTTAGGTGCCTAAATACCTTTGAAAATCTGGCCTTCGGGACATATCCATAGATTTCTCCTTATGTTATATCTTTAAGTAGCAATAATTTTAAGGCTATATACAGTTAAATGCCAAAAAGTTTAATCAGCTATATCAGTGATACTCAGACTTCAGTGGTTCAGGAGCCAAATTAGCGAGCAACATTACCCAAAAGAGCCACAGTAGTGTGAATTCATGGTCTCATTTACATTATTTACATTTATTCATAGTTAAACGGGAAATATTTAGTTTTATAATATATATAATGCTCAGAGCAAATAAGTTAATAACTTTAATCGGTTAATAACATAGTAAAAGCATCCTGCTTGGTTAATAATTAAATCACACCGTGTTTTAATATCATGTGCTGAAAAGAGCTGCAGGAGACGCATTAAAGAGCCACTTGTGACTCAGGGGTCTCAGTCTGAATATCACTGAGCTAGATCCTTGAGTCTGGTTGAGTCATATTCAGTGTTGGTCATAGGGGTGGGAGCAAAGTTGTCTGTCTAGTGTCTGTTTCCTTATACATGTATCATTAGCAGTTCAGTTGAGACCAAAAGTGATGTAAGTCAGAGACAATTGCTTCTGTCTCTGACACAATGAGATGGCTCTTTGCAGTGTTATAGCTGTGTTGGTCCCAGAATATTAGAGAGACAAGGTGCATGAAAAAAATGGGAAGCTGATAGACCTCTGTAATAGGAAAAGGGGCCTCAACAGGGGTATAATCTATATAAAGCAGCTCAGAGTGCTGGACTTCTTATTTTTTTATTTATTTGAAAATGTATTATTAATCCCATTGCTGATGCCTAATTATAATATGTCAAACAAAACGTATCTCCTGGCTATCCCATGTGGAACAGGCATCAGCAGAACAAAGGCTAATTAATAACCCACCAAGAGGATGTATATTATATATACATACTCATGGATTTTAAGGCTAGAAGGGGCCATTGTAATCAACTTGTCTGACCTTATTCATAAACCATAAAACTACACCCAGTAATTACTGCATTGAGCCTAATAACTTGTGGTTAACAGACATCCAGTAATGGAGAATCTAGCAGATCAAGGTGTTCCAATAGTTAATTACTCTGACTGTTAAACATTTGTGCCTGATTTCCAGTTTGAATTTTCCTAACTTCAACTTCCAGCCATCAGATCTTGTTATACCTCTGTCTGCTAGCTTGAAGAGCGTGTAGGAACTTATAGATTGTCTATGCATTTTCTGTGAGACCTATAAATAATATGCCTATATATCTGAAAAAATATTAACTGTCTTTTGAACAGTTGTTTAGCACAGAAGAGAAGAGAACTTCAACATTGTACAGGGTCACAATACATGGAATTCCAGGCCCTGAACCCTTTACTGTTTTTACTATAAGTGAAGGGACTACAGCAGCACAGCTTCTTCATCAAGTAAGTATGTTCACTTGCCCTATATAGAAGGTCACAAGAATCCATAGTAACCAGCTATGTGCTGGGCAGTATCTGACATTCCTACTTTTATTTGGAATCATTACATTTAATAAAATGGATGCATTAACAAATATATTTTTACCACTTTAAAGAGTAAGAGATTATTTTGTAAATCTTTTTGCTAAGGAATTAATTGAACAGCTAAGATATCAGTGAAGTTTTCCAAATCTTGATTTAGGTAATAATTCTTAATATATGAAATGCAATTCAGTAACAAAAATATATATAAAATTTAGTTTTCTTTTTGCAGTCCTGCTGTTTGAATTAATCAATATGACAAAAAATAATTAGCTAAAATTACAGGAGTCTACATTTTGTTACAAGAAGGAGCTGTATATGGTTAATTATTTAATGATAAATCAAAGTCCACATGACATACAGTTCTCATAACAAATCATTACTTTAATATTTTATCATATCCTAAGTTTCTTTTTGGTTTTATATATATTCAATGTCGCAGCTCCTCTAGTGGTTTTAATGACCATTGCGAAGTTCATTAGAAGAATTCCTCATTGCCATACTACGTTGGGCTGTGAATTAAACAAAGGGAGAGTTGGATTTGGTCAGTACTTAGAAGGAAAACAGGGTTCTTTGGTGACTGGTGATTCTGTAGTTGGTACTCTTCTTGAATCCGTGCTGAACCAAACCTGCAGCCTAGTGTAGAATGTAGTTTGCTGTTGGAGATGCTGTCTTTCAGATAAAATGCAAAACCGAGGTCAGGATCACCTGTAGTTATTAAATAACATGATGCTTTACCTACTATTAGAGGTGTTCTTGCTATATTACTATTTAGTACCTACTTAAATTTAGTTGAATTTGGCTTTATAGAAGACATATATGTAATTTGGGGTCTTTGAAAATTAATATTTTATTAATAAAAACATTTAAAATAACCAGAATTTTAGGAATTTAATATAAACTTTTCCAAATCACCTTGAACTGATCTTAGCATGCAGTTTTAAAAGACCCTTGTTACTCTGGTTTGTTGTTGCACAAAGCTGCCTAAAGCTGATTACTGTAGAGGAATCTTATATGAAAATGAAGCCCACATCAAGGGTGATGACATTGCAGTGTTAGGACATGGCAGAATGACTCAAATCCCAGTCTAAGGGAAGAAAGTGCAGTGTCCTGAAACTGCCACAATACCTGTGCAATTATACCTACCTATCTCATAGAACTGGAAGGGACCTTGAAAGGTCATCAAGTCCAGCCCCCTGCCTTCACTAGCAGGACCAAGTACTGATTTTTGCCCCAGATCCCTAAGTGACCCCCTCAAGGATTGAACTCACAACCCTGGGTTTAGCAGGCCAATGCTCAAACCACTGAGCAATTATGAACCAACTGAATGCTGTTGTCAACATAAGACCAATTTTTCTGCAACTCTCTGATGATCATTATAATTAGGAATCAGCTAAAATGAGGAATAATCTGAATCTTTGTGCAAAATTCAGACTGAGCCATGGTTTGAAAAGTTTTGGTTACCATACTTCCAGGATCCACCAGGAGCAGACAGGCCGAATACCACAAGACAGATGGTTCTTGAGGTATTTCTGATCTAGCCAGAAAAAATTTAATGAGAATGTCCAATCTACCCTTCAAATCCCTTCCTCACAGCATTTTCTGTCAGGGGTACTGTAGGCTATTAACTGTGATCGGGCCAGTTTGAGATAATACTGTATACTGTGAATCACTTCTGAGCAACAGCTGAACATGAAGTTAAAGCTGGATAATGACAACGTTTTTTCTCTCGTGCTGAAGATCTGTTTGGACACCATATTACCTATCACTATTTTAATGTCTGGGCACACAAAGATGAGAAAGCTTTTTGAACAGTGGGTTAGGCTGGTTGCCCTTGCATGTACACTTTTCTGTTTAATTCTTTGAATATTCTAGAAATACAGAGTAAATGTTAAAGGCCTTAGTTCATGAGTAGAAAAACCTAAAACTGATTAACTCAACAGGGGTTGTTATTTCAGCAGTGGGAAAATACTGTACTGTCCTGAGTTTATGAATAAATTGACCAGCCAAACTGGACAGACATAAATTCAAATAGTATTGCCTTGTCTGGAATAGTTGAACTGTTTGGGTAATCTAAAGATTAGTTATGAGTAGCAGATCAGAAATACTTGTCTACACCACCAGAATTAAATAATTGATCATAGCTTTTCGTATACACATTCATTCATAGCTACTAAACAAGCACTGTTTATGTCTAGCATTCTAATAGTTGTATATATGTTGTGGTTCTTTCTCAGATTTTGGCTACCACAAAAAGCACCGAATCACGTGCTCCAGATTATATTCTGATGGAGGAAAAATGTTTTATATCTAAAGAAAAGACTGAGTGCAGGAAACCACCATTCCAGAGAGTGATTGGCCCTGAGGAAGGGCTAGTACAGCTTTTGAACAGCTGGTTCCCAGAAGAAGGATATGTTGGAAGGATTATCTTTAAAACCCAAGAGGAAGTAAGTTTGTTCTGGAAAAACTGTCATTTACATACATAGCTAAAAATAATGATCACAAGAGGGACAATACGAGCATCACATTTGGTTTGCTAACTGGAAGTTAAATCTTATTGACACACACAGCATTAACAGAGGACAGCTGAGCATTGTCAAGTTTTATGCACTTATCATTTAGTATACCTGTGCAAAGACAGATACACTTTCACACAGCCCTGTTGATCGCTGAAATGCATCATCGTTATTTAGTATTTGTATAAATCAGAATCAGGCCATTATTGTACTGGGCACTGTACAAAAAAAATACAGTCCCTGCTCCCAAGTTTAGATTTTTAATAGTGATTAGATATGAAAGCATGTCAAATGTAAGGTTATAGCACTAGATAGTAATTATTAGCAAGAGTATACTACGGAGACAGCAAGGCTTTTTCTTATTTAAATTGATAATTACCTTTAGATAAAGAACCTCAGCAACTGAGAGGATGGGGAAGGTGTTGTCAGTGACAAAATGGGGGAAGAGGCAGGGTTCTAGAAGGAAGTCGGTTTTAGCTGCTGTCAGTCAGGACATCCATGAGATGTCTTCAAATCCAGGGATTCGGGTGCAGGGAGAAGAGTCAGAAGTAGAAAGGTACCTAATGAAATGACCTGGTTTTCAGGAGTGCTGGCACTTAAAACTCTGTTCAGCACTCAGTGACAATTATTTCGTTTGAATATATGTGTGTGTGTGTACATATCCATTTGTATATTTAGAGAAACACGTATACACAACATTTATGAAAGTTTATTTAACTCTTGGGATGTTTGAGAATGAAAAGTTCTGTCAGTGCAAATTTTATTTGATAAATTTGCAGAGAAATATTTTTTATCCCTTTATTATTCCTACAGTTCTTCTGTTGCAGCTTGAGTTTTGTAAAATCTTTATTGCACATCTTTTTTCCTAGCCTCCAATCCAGTCTTATTTTGGTGCATTTACTTCATCATCCACAAAGCAAAAGGTTACCAGGTCTGCATTTGCTTGGGGGAAACAAGTGTATGCTTATTCAGTTGAAAGTATTATTTTGAGTTTTGTGTAAGGAGCTAGGTACACTGAATTAATGCACGAGCCCTTTGCTTCGGAAAACACAGGTCAAAATTCATCTTAAAACTAAAAACTAGTGTGAAGGTTTAGTTTTAGTCTTCATGGGACACTAGTCACCATCAAAACCCCTTTACAATTTGGCACAAATCCAGAGGTGGCAGTCTGTTCTAGGCAGTGGAAGTGCATTAACATTCCCATTAGGTGACATAAGACCCTTTTAAAAATCCAACCTTTAGGTCACTTTTCTCAACTAAATACATTTTTTGTTTTCTCTTTACATTTTTCCACAGAATTTGAATGGGAGAAACATTTTTCAAGAAGAGAAAGAAGATGCAAACATTAGCTCTGAAGATGATAGTTTCTTTGTTCAAGTGCATGATGTTTCCCCAGAGCAGCCTCGCACTGTCATCAAAGCTCCCCGCTTTAGCACAGCACAGGATGTAATACAACAGGTAGAAAGCCTTTCTTTCAGTGTTTTCCTGTTTCCACTCAGTAAGTTCCCTATTCATTTGTTAGAGGTGGGCTCATACAAGAAATGTTAACTGAGTTTTGTTCTCAGTTAATGGGACAGCAAAGAAGCTCTTTGCTTCTGCCAATTTGGACTAAGCATCTACTCAGTAAACATAGAGGGGTATTATGTCTTTACTTTGCCCTTTTTTTTTTTTTTTAAACAGACTCTTTGCAAAGCCAAGTATTCCTACAGCATTCTGAGTAATCCCAACCCAAATGACTATGTGCTCTTGGAGGAGGTGACGAAAGAGCTAGCGAACAAAAAGTCAACATCTAAGCCATCACAGAGAATTCTCTCTGACCAAGAGTGTGTGTTTCAGGCTCAGAGCAAGTGGAAGGGAGCAGGGAAGTTTATCCTTAAACTTAAAGAACAGGTTCACGTAAGTGATTGAAAACGCTTTTGTTGGTTTTAAAAATGTTTGATCAAATATTTGGCATGGCAAATGAAAACATATTCCTTGACAAGAACATATATAAGAATGGCTATACTGGGTCAGACCAAAGGTCCATTTAGCCCAGTATCCTGTCTTCTGACAGTGGCCACTGCCAGGTGCCCCAGAGGGAATGAAAAGAACAGGTAATCATCAAGTGATTTGTTGTTCATTCCCAGCTTCTGGCAAACAGAGGGTAGGGACTCTACCCTTGCCCATCCTGGCTAATAGCCATTGATAGACATATCCTTCATGAATTTATCTAGTTCTTTTTTAAACTCTGTTATAGTCTTGGTCTTCACAACATCCTCTGGCAAGGAGTTCCACAGGTTGACTGTGTGTTGTGTTAAAAAATACTTCCTTTTGTTTGTTTTAACCTGTTGCCTATTAAGTTCATTTGGTGGCCCCTAGTTCTTCTTTTATGAGGAGTAAATAACACTTCCTTATTTACTTTCTCCACACCAGTCATGATTTTATAGACGTCAATCATATCCCCCCCCCCAGTCGTCTCTTTTCCAAAATGAAAAGTCCTAGTCTTCTTATCTCTCCACATATGGCAGCCATTCCATACCCCTAATCATTTTTGTTGCCCTTTTCCGAACCTTTTCCAAGTCTAATATATCTTTTTGAGATGGGGCGACCACATCTGCAAGCAGTATTCAAGATGTGGGCATACCATGGATTTATACAGAAGCAATATGATATTTTCTGTCTTATTATCCATCCCTTTCTTAATGATTCCCAACATTCTGTTTTCTTTTTTGACTGCCGCTTCACATTGAGTGGATGTTTTCAGAGAACTGTCCACAATGACTCCAAGATCTCTTTCTTGAGTGGTAACAGCTAATTTAGACCCCATCATTTTATATGTGTAGTTGGGATTATGTTTTCCAATGTGCATTTCTTTGCATTTCTCAACCTTGAATTTCATCTGCCATTTGTTGCTAAGTCACCCATTTTTGTGAGATCCTTGTGTAGCTCTTCGCAGTCTGCCTGGGACTTAACTATCTTGAGTAGTTTTGTATCATCTGCAGATTTTACCCCCTTTTCCAGATCATTTATGAATATGTTGAATAGGACATATTCAACAGTGGGTCCTGGGGGACACCACTATTTACTGCTCTCCATTCTGAAAACTGACCATTTATTCCTATCCTTTAACCAGTTACCAATCTATGAGAGAACCTTCCCTCTGATCCCATGACTGCTTATTTTGCTTAAAAGCCTTTTGTGAGGGATCTTGTCAAAGGCTTTCTGAAAATCTAAATCCACTGGATCCCCCTTGTCCACATGCTTGTTGACCCCCTCAAAGAATTCTAGTAGATTGGTGAGGCATGATTTCCCTTTACAAAAATCATGTTGACTATTCCCCAACAAATTATGTTCATCTATGTGTCTGACAATTTTGTTCTTTACTATAGTTTCAATCAGTTTGCCTGGTAGTGGTCAGGCTTACTGGCCTGTAATTGCAGGGGTCATCTCTGGAACTCTTTTTAAAAATTGGCATCACATTAGCTATCCTCCAGTCTTTTGTTACAGAAGCTAATTTAAACAATAGATTACAGATGACAGTTAGTAGTCCTGCAATTTCACATTTGAATTCCTTCAGAATGCCATCTGGTCCCGGTGACTTATTACTATTTAGTTTATCAATTTGTTCCAAAACCTCCTCTAATGAAACCTCAATCTGGGACAATTCCTCAGATTTGTCACCTAAAAAGAATGGCTCAGGTTTGGGAATCTCCTTCACATCCTCAACCATGAAGACCAATGGAAAGAATTAATTTCATTTTTCTGCAATGGCCTTATCCTCCTTGATTGCTCTTTTAGCATCTAGATTGTCCAGTGGCCCACTGGTTGTTTAGCAGGCTTCCGGCATCTGATGTACTTAAAAAAAAATTTATTACTTTTTGAGTCTTTGGCTAGCTGTTCTTCAAATTCTTTTTTGGCCTTCCTAATTATATTTTTACACTTCATTTGCCAGAGTTTATGCTCCTTTCTATTTTCTCCATTAGCATTTAACTTCTACTTTTTAAAGGATGCCTTTTTGCCTCTCACTGCTTCTTTTGGTGGCTCTTTTTTTTTATTCTGTTTTTTAATTTGGGGTATACATTTAAATTGAGCCTCTATTATGGTGTCTTTAACGTTTCCATGCAGCTTGCAAGGATTTTACTTTTGGTGCTGTATCTTTTAATTTCTGTTTAACTAACCTCCTTTTTGTGTAGTTCCCCTTTCTGAACTTAAATGCTTTCCCCACCACTGGGATGTTAAATTTAATTATATTATGGTCACTATTACCACGCGGTCCAGCTATATTCACCTCTTGGACCTGATCCTGTGTTCCACTTAGGACTAAATCACAAATTGCTTCTCTGACAAGGGGCTAGAGAGTGTTTTTTTTTTAATTTTAAAATGAAAGTGCTAAGTTGATTCCACTTCATTTTTGTACCAAGTATGGTCAAATAAGAAGAACCCACCACACACACAAACTCCAAAATGCCAGATCTCTGACAATTCTCAACTAGAGACAAGGTGGGTGAGAATGGATGCACTGCAAGAGTCAGAGGAACATTTTAGGCTGGATGTAGCATAAAGCTTCTTTGCAACATAACAGTAAATTCCTGCTGTGCCATGCTTTCATAGCCAAGTGGAACTACACTCTTTTGTGCATATACTACTACTGGTGAGCTAATCTCAGGTCTGATCCTGCTAGAGGCTGAGGATTATATCCACAAAGGCTTAGGCTCAGCAATGCAGTGTCTTGTCTTTAGGTGCCCTGCCGTCCAGTGGAATCCTCAGCCCAGAGTTAGATGCCCTGACTCCCTATACAATGCACAGGGAGAGAGAGATGCATCAAAAGGATGGAATTCACAAAGCCAGAAAACAGAGCAGGAAGCCAACAAACTAGCCAGTAGGAAATGCCAAGAGGGACATGGCCTAATCCCTGCTCCTCAAAGGGGCTTAGGTACCTAACTCTGGGCTGGAGGGGGGGGGGCCCGAATTCTCAATGCACAAGCCATGAACCTTGTCCTGCAGTGAGATACCTAAACCAGGTCAACCCTTTCTCACACAAATTGGACACCACACCCTTATACCCAGCAGTTAGAGCCAGTTCAAATCCTCACTCTGCCTGTGAACCCAGGTCTCCCCCTCTGAGGTGAATGCCTTAACTACTGGGCTGTAGGGTATTCTGGATGAAAGTTTAAGCTGTTCCACTTTGCTCCAATTAATATTTTATATATGGACTGGAACCTGGGTCTCCTAAGAGACAGCCCAAATCACTGGGCTAGAGAGTCAATTTTTACTCTCAGGCCCAATGAATATTTACATATTTTATACAAAGTGAAACAGCTTCATCAAGAGACCAATCCCAGAATACCCCAGGGGTTAGGGCACTCATCTTGGAGGTAGACCTAGGTTCAACTGCCTCTTTCACATCCAGGTGAGTGCTCTAACCACTGGACTATTGGCTACTAAGGGAAAAGGAAGTGCCCCGATCTGGTAGGCATGCTGCCTTGGAGCACACCTGCTGTAATGGGTGAGATAGATTGAGGGAGAGGGATGCTTAGTCTTAGAATCCTGCCAAGCTTGGGTGGCTATGCACATGTCCATGGATGAGGTGGCAGCTGAGCTGGGTTTTGAGGATCTAAATTTTTGAGATACACCTGAGTGCTCCCACCATTCATGTCATTGTTTTATTTACCCAGCTGGGAGGTTGACATAAGGTCAGTCACTAAAAGACAGCAGCAGAGAGCAAAATGCTATTTTCCCACTAATTTATTTAATCTAATAGATACCTGTTGTGGATTCCAGGTGCAGTACACACCAGTGAGGGTTGTCACTACTTGTCTTGCAACTCTGGGCATCTTACAATACTTTGCTCCTGTAGCTCCCAGCCTGGGATACTCACAACCAGCCTACAAGCATGCAGGTCACACCCTGAAGTCTGTGTGTGCTAGACAGCCCTGGTACAGCAGCTCTGATCCCACCAGCCTGTCTACAACCCCATGCTCGTTTCCATCTGCCTCGGTTACAAACAGCAAGGTGACCCCTGAATTTCTCCAAAACCATGCGCTCTGCAATGTCCAGTCCATTCCTGGACAGTTCAGAGAAGTAATGTGGTTTCTTTGTTCAAGACACACAAGCATACCACATTATTAACTTGCGTAAATACACCCCTCTAAACAGCGCAGTAAGTTGGTTTACAGTAAAAAATAAAAACCTCTGTTCTGTTAATAAATTTAAGTGATGCCAAGTAAAAGGAATAAAGTTAGAGTTGCAAGCAAATAAAAGTGAAAACATTTATCTAAACCTTAATCTAGCAAGGTACAGGCTTTGTTCAAGATGGTTCCTCTTACCAATCTTCCTTCTTCTCAGCCATGGCTGACTTTCCCTCAATCAGGACCTTCCAGAGAAGCACAAGGAGCTGGCTTTCCTTATCTTCCTGGATTGAAAGATCTTTGCCTAAGCAGGTTTCTTACCTATATTTAGTTTCCGGAGACTTCAACCACAGTTTGGCTGAAAAATCCATCTTTCTCAGCTTGCTAGAGCTCTGTTCCCTTGTGTCTGTCTAGTGAAGGATGCCAAAAATGGCTTCTTTCTTTGCTTATATCTTCCAAAGCTCAGTAACTTAGTTTCAGAAGGCAGGATGACCTCATGCTATTCTTCCCTTCTCATGGGCTTCCCATCCTGCTGCATGTAAATGAACCTTCCATTCTTTTGATTCCACATACAATCATAATTAACATAGAAGACAGGTAAGTAACTGCCTTTTCTCCTGTCTCGGAGGGAATCTGTTTCTCCTCGTTGGCCACAGACTTTAAAATGTAGTAATATTACGTAAGTATCCATATTTCCTCAGATAGTGTTAATACATACATTTCACAATAATATTGTCACATTAGTTTTCTGCACACTTTTAGAATACAGTAATATTGTATACAATCAGTTGATTCATTTGCTTATCACTTGAGGTTCAGTCCCTGCCCTTCTGCTCCCCCTCCCCCATCCCCACCTTTATAGACCAGTAAACCATTGTAATGTATTCTTCTGAAGGTTACCCCACAAAGTAGTTTATTCTAGCTGTAAGGAAGGCAACATGAAGTCTGGTGGTGAAGTACACTACATTCTGTTTCTCCCCTCATTTGTTAGCTTAATAGCTTTCTTTACCTAATATGTAAAAATGGATCTGCATTGTCTTCATCTGAAGATTGGGCTGGACAGAGACTATAACAACACCTAAGGCAGACCTATTTAACCAACGCCGCCTGACATGCTGGGTTTAAGCACACTTTAGTCATAATTCTAGCATACATTCATAACTCTTAATACCCACTGTGTATATACATCACAAGAATATTAATGATGAGTTATTAGTTTTCAGATGATACCTCAAAGGCATATTTTGTGCAAAGATTATTACAGTAGTGTGTAGGGCGTGAATACAGGGGTGCTTAGTATTTTTGGTTTTTCAACTGAAAAATTCCCAGGTTTTACAAAAGCTATTTAATCAGTTTTTAAGCTATTTTCACCCAAAGTCTGAACTGCTTAAGTACATGAAAATACTGATTATATGAAGAAAATTCACTACATTACATCAGGTAAATATTTATTGTTAATAAATTAGTCTAAGTAACGCAACATAGTGGAAGTTACACACACATGGACGCACATGTACCCTGGTGCTCAGCTCCTAAAACAAAGCACTGGAACTCCGCAGACCCTGAACCAGGGGAGATGGTGGCTTGGTAACCCAGGTTAGTGCTGACCACTCCCCAAAGGGGGGAAAGGGGCAGGTTACTAAATTGCTTTCTCGCCTTCCAGAGTGGGAAGCTAATTCAGAAGTAATCTTACTTTTCTCTATATGCTGCCTTTTTTCCCCCCGTCCTCCTATCCCCCTGTATTACCCAGAAAACTGTGAAGTAAATTTTTTGCACCAATTTTGGTAATAAACACCTAGAAAATTTTAAACAAAGTTAAAACCCATCAGTTACATTAAGAAAAACCTTTCGGCAGGCAGCCTTGGCCCTACTTCACATCATACAACTCCTGCTACAATACCTAGAAATCTTAACCTTTCCGGACTATCTGTCTTAGTTCTCCAATTCTAATTCTTGTAACTCTGCATCCCCATCTCCCTGCTGTATTACCATGGGCTAAGTACAATTTCAAATAATAGGTGTACAGATCTCTGTGAACTGCTGTCATTTTGTTGCCTTTATTCCCAGCCAGCGGAAAAGTAGCTGGGCTGCTGTGGCTGGAGTTCTTTACGCTTGTGAAGTAGCAGGGAGAAACTGCACATTAAATGCAGAATTGAACCACTTAATACTTCTACCAATTGGCGTTGTATCTATGGCAGGGGAGAATATAGTTCCTTTTCCCCAAAAGAGATGTTGCTTCTTTAGCATTGCATTTATAGGAAGTACATTGTGAATACAGTTTATCTACTTATTCATGACAGACACACTATAGATATCTAGGCAGCAGACTTGCTAAGGCTTAAGGCCATATTTAGTAACTTTCTAGTTCTGCAGTTTTAAAATAATTTTTGATGTGAGATAGTCAGGACACTTCTTTTATGAACCTGACACAGGGAAGATTTGAAAAATGCTGCTACTTGCTCTCACATGAAAGCCAAACCATATTTCAAACCTCAATGTATCAGTGAGCTGACACGTTCTTGTAATTTAACTGTTTCTGATGTCTGTGGGGGGTTTTTTGTTTGTTTTACAGGCAGCACGAGATGATAAAAGAAAAGGCATTTCATTTGCCAGTGAACTTAAGAAATTAACCAAGTCAAGTAAACAGTATCGTGGCTTCACATCATCACCTTTGCAGAGCTCACCAGACAATACCCAGACTAAAGAGGAAAAATCTGCAGGCAGTTTGACATTTAGTGACAATATGGAATAACATCCATAAATGCCAGCAGTATGTTCTATGCAGGTATGACGTGTGCTCCTTGTTTCTAAACCATACACTCTCTTGATTTTTCAAGGTACAATTTATCATTTTTTTTTTTTCAAAAGTGTGCTTGGTAAACCATAGTGAAGTACAACAAGCAGCCAGAATAGTTCATGAAAATGCTCTACGCTTTTAGGTTATAACTCTGTACTGGCACAAACCTATACACAGGCAGTCCAATGAAAGCCTAAAGATAAATGCAAATCTAAATACTGTGAAAATTGCTAGGAACATAGGAGTTTTACTTTGCCTACTATGCCTGCATCGTCCTAGGGTCCATCACAGCAGGTAACCTGACAATGGCCAGTCCTTTTAAAAGACTCTTAGAATGTAACTTGGCTTCAACATACACTGTGACAGTGAGTTCCACCGGTAATGCAGTGTGCTAACTGGTACTTCCACACAGGCTCTTAATTAAGAGATGCCGTCATTTTGTGTTATGGGACAGCTGAACTTTACTAAACATTAATTTATAATCAGTTTAAAAAATATGATCTCTTACTCCTCTCTCCATACATAAACTCTTTTTAAATCTCTGTATAGAAATACTTGTGGCAGAGTGTCTAAGAATTTTATTTTGTCCCTTTCTCAATCTTTTAAATTTCTTCTAGCTTGCTTGAGCTAAAGTGACAAAACCAAATGCAGAATCCAAGGTGACAGTGTACCATTTATGTATATGACAGATGATAGGTCCAGACACATTACTATTAGCACTGGGCCTACACTAACTCCAAAAGATGTTTTCTGAAAGGTCCCAGCTACTTAACATGGAAGAAAATCTTGCCCAAACAATTCTTAATAATCCCATATCACATGGAGCAGTGATACATTTCTGTATTTCCTTTCCACTCATTCTCAATGATCAAGATACTATTTATATCTACTGTGTCACTTCATCAGAATTCAAGTAATAAGGCTGCCAATAATATTTTGTTACAAAATTCCTTAAAAATGTATTTCATGGTATGCAGGCACCCATCTATACTCTTGTATTTGAATTTAAATGCTATCATCATCTCTTCCCCTTTCCAGGTGACTTTAAAGGCCTTAAAATGGCAAAGGCAAAAAGCTCTTCTGAGGCTGACAAAAACACAGGGAGATAGAAGAAATATGACAATCTTTCTCCACATAGCCTTGCATTTACTTGATAACTGGAACCAACATCACGGATTCCTGATTTAAGATATCTTTCTGCATTCTCCATGAAGGAAACTGCTGAGGCCTAAACTATTCAGCACTAGCTTGGCCTATTCCAGACTGTGCTTCTTGGTGACAGATACAGATCTAGTAATGCTGAGTGGGATGTTACAGTTTCTAATGTTTGGAAAGACGCTTGCCAGCATTTGAAAGAGAGATTCCTTTCTTCCCAAATATCTTCACATCTGCAAAATCTGGAGAGGAAGATTAAGCAGACTTCTTAAATTGTACTTTGTAAACAGAAACATGTCTTTTTTAATAAACAAAAGATATAACTAATTGCTTTAAGGAAAGAGAATTAGAACTAGACTGTTCTGTGTATTGTATGAAAATAATGCACCTTTAATGGTTCCTGTTAAACACTGTTAGGTGATTGTAAAAAGATTTACATAGACTTTAACTTTCTTGGCACCACAGATTTAATTTTGATGATAAACCATAAATAACTATGGTAAACGTTTTGAGTATATCTACTTTCACAAAATAATCATGTACAAACAGCTAAATACACCTAATTGATAGTGATATTTTTGACAAGGAACAACATTTTCTTCGTTCAAATTCTAGTTTTCCAGGCTTGTGTTTCAAGTAAGAATGATTATTTATTTTCATGTTCCAAGGTATGTGTCACTGTGTAATATATTTATCATACCGTACTTTTTAAAAACTGCAGCTTCATCTTTTTTGGTTTTGGGGAAAAAATAGTAATTATTTTCTGTTGAAAAGAAACATTCAGAAAATAACTATTTGAAGCATACAATTGCTTAAAGTTTCAATTGTGAAGTCTCAACATTAGTGTGTGTTAGAGAATGGAAAATATTATCGGCATCTAAATATTTTTTATAAATGAGAAAATAATTTCTGCTTATATCCAGAGTGTGTAAAGAACCCAGGCTACTCCATTTATTTTCCAATATAAACCTTGACTTGTTTATGTAGAAGCACTGCTGTAAAGTTTTGTATATGTCTGAAATCATGATTTTTTTAAGAAGTTAGTTATAACTGTATCATATTCTTCAGTGTTAGTAAAAAGCAGTTCATACTGACTTATACAAAGTAAGAGCACAACTGAAACTGCTGAGGTCAATCATTCTTCTAATGTCCATACATAAGAACCTTCTCTAAACTGTTCAGCACAAGCTTTGGCTACACTTCAGACCATATGACTGATGCAGGGATTGCTGTAAATGAATAAATCAAGAAATGGCAAATCGGTTAACTAAGTTCATAGGACAGTAAGAGAAGCAAGGCTCTATTAAACAATCTGAAGTTGAATGAACTGTAGGGAGATGATTCAAGCAGTCTGATTTGCTAATATAAAGGGTATTAATTCTCTGTGCTGGAGGGTCTATATCCCCGGAAATGCCCTCTAGCCCAAAAAGCTGCTGTTTCTAAAGAGGAGAATACAGAAAGAAGTTAGAAAGCAACTATCACCTTGTTGTGTGCAGGAAGTGCCCTCTTCAGGCTGATTCCAACATCAGAAAAAAAATTAAACTACACATTCAAAAAACTCCCTTACTGAGGCATACCTAGTACTCATTACTGAACCCATGAACTTATTTTGAAATTCACCTATTTTAAAAATAGTAACCATATCAGCTGTCCATTCTGAAGTCTGAGAAATTAGCAATATTTTCAAGCAGGGCCATGTCACTTGTCTAAACATGGTTTTTAGAGTTACATTGGAGAAGATTACACACAATATTTTGAAAAGTGAGTAGGCATGTAGCAGCCACTGACTTTACAGGACCCTAAGCTGCTTAGGCTCTTATGAAAATCCCACTAGTCACCTATCTGCATCTTTTTTGAAAATGGGCCTTAGGCCTCTCAATTACTTCAGCTTTCAGGGTAAAATTTTCAGGACTGTTTATGGTGAACAAAAATAGTTGCTCGAAAGTCCCTATGCTGCTCTTTGATCTAGTCCTTCCATATCTAATTCTAAAGTAACCAGTCCCACTGTGAGAGATACAGGAAATTCAGTCTCCATGGCACATAATGCAGAACTGATAGTACATGGTGTTTTATATGCACATTTCAAGCAATATTTGCATTGATAGTGTATAACTACTGTATATCTTTCATATGTCCTTTGGCTAAAGCTTAGATGAAGATCTGATCCCTTTTTTGTTTTAGTTCTTTTTAAATATATCCCCTGCATTGATTGTTAAATCCACTTAGATGCATGAAAATATTTTTTTAATAAAAAATTTACCCTTCATTTGATAAATGGATTCTCCCTCTTCCCCCCTATTTCCAGTAGCACTGAAAGTAAGATGGTTGGTTCCTGCCAAATTTGGGCACCAGTATCAGCACAGATGTGGGAGAAGCTTTTGTAAATCTACTACAGATCCAGCAGAAGGAGAACTCTTGTGTAGGAATGCCACAAACACTGTAATTTCTCATTGCTATTAGACTTAGATAAGGTCATCCTCGATTATAACATATAAAATCTGGCAGCCATTTAAAAAGCAACAGATTAGCACTGTGTAACTGCAGGATGTAGTTTATCCATAAGGACATTTTCTCTTTGATAGTTATTTTAGCCTTGCCCCATTGTCATGAATACTTACCAGCTGCAGGACAATATCTACTTAAAAGCATAGTGGTAATGAGAAAACCTAGCATTTTGCATGTTCAGTTTAAAAAAAAAAAATCATTTTACAGAGGTGGGCATGGTAGAATTTTCCAAAATGATTATATTGAATTAGGGTGGGTTTTTTTCATTAATGTACATCGATTTATTTAAGTTTTAAAAAATAGGGAAGATTAATCAACTAATGCAAAAAGTAACGTGTTGTTAATTGCATTCATGTTGTTTTGGTCACAGACAAAAGTAGAGGAAGCGCATAAGCTTTCCATTTTCATTAGCCTAAAAATCCCCCAAAATGAAATTATATAGAGCTATTACTCTTATGTTAAACAGCTTTAACTTATTTAAAACACCATAAACAGATTTAACATCAAGATGTTTGGTTAATAAGAAAATTTGTCCTGTTTACCCACAGGTTTCCTTTCTTCAAGAATACAAGTCCACAGATCTATATTAATGGGTTTGATAGATGGACAGCTGTGGGTCTGCCTCCCTGGCAGTTCAGGCTGAAGGCCATCATACAGATCTGATCTGTGGACCTGGATTTGATAGAGAAACATTTTTATTACAAACTATTCATAGGAAATAATTTACCACAGCACAGTATGTAATATAAACCTTCCCGAAACCTACAAATGATAGCAGGACTCACCCTGGGCAGTCCACTTCCTATTACTTGTTTTGTAAAGAAAACATTTTATTCTACACTTAACCATTTTTTTTAACCCTTCCTACCTATGTCTGTATTTGTTTCTATGTATAGTGAAAGCTGGTAACAATGCTTGTATGGGATTGATGTTGGAAGCCATAGGTCTTGGCTGTGTTGCAACACTACTCAGTTTTCAGGAACTGGATTGTTGTAGTGGCTGGTGTTCTGTCAAGTTTTAAGAAGATTAAAAAAAACAAAACCTTAAAAGATATAGAAGTATTATGTCACATTTTAAAAACATACATCACATTTGTTTTTAGTTTTATTATTACTAATATTACTTGGTGGAATGTCTCAATAACCATCTCCTGAAAATAACAATTAGCCTCTAGAGACCACTATCAAGTTACCAAGAATAAGATTTTAACAGAGAAGTATCTCAACATTAAGATCACATTCTCTTTAAACTCAGTTTGACTTTATAAAAGAGAACCCGTCAGTGGCTTTTTACTTCAAAATTGAGTCTTCAGCTTCTAGCTCTCAGAATGCAATTTAGTTTCAGCAGATGATTAATAATCACTTTGTTGTTGCTAGCCTATTAGATGTAATGATGGTGGAGTATTTTCTATTTGTGATCAACATTTCATAACTGCTGCAGTGCTACACAGTTGACAGAAGTAACAAACACAAAAGCAGTAAATATTTCTCTCTCACACATATATTGGCTATTTCAAACTGATGTATTAGTTGTGCAATTGTCTTCATTTTGCTGCTTTAAAGTGTGTCAAAATGTTTTGTCGGTGTTCTATCGGTATGTGCCAGTTTTTATAAATTTTACATAATTTAAAAACTATGTATTTTAAAACTGACTTTCCACCTGGACTACTTTTTCTCTGACTTGAAAAGTAAACTTATATTTGTATATGTTGGACAAATAAATGGTTTGCGAAGTGGACCTTTAATTCTTCTTTCCTGAACTGCCAAAACTGTTGGCAATGGGGACACTTTCTAAAGTTTTCAAAACTTAAATCACATCTCTTACCCCCACCCCTGAGTCATTTAAGAACAGAAGTATTCAAATACTATGGAGATGGGGGATCATATAAATTACTATGAGACCTAGAAGACTACGTGGGATACTATTTGTACAAAGCCACAAGCATTCTATAGGTCCTTTTTACAGTTCAGGTAGTAAATATACTAATTTATAGGGACTCACCAGTACCTACTTCGAAAGTGAGATTTTTGTGCATTTATGTCTTACTTCTTAGGACTATTTAACCTATTTTGATTGAAAATTGATAGCATGGTGGTATTATTAAATTAGATATTTAAAACAGATTTCACAGTAATTACGGTAGCACCTAAAGGTCTGATCTGTTCTATAACAAAGGAAACATTTTCTAAGTGTTGAAGGTTACCAGCCACGTGAAAAAAGCCCCTGAGGGCAGGGATCATCTTTTTTTTTGTTGTGTGTGTGTGCAGTGCCTAGCACAATGGGGTCCTGGTCCATTCCTAGGACTCCCGGGTGCTACGATAATACAAACAACCACCACTTTGCACAACTGAAGCCTCCGTTGCATTGCATAGCATACCACACATCAAATCAGTTCTACACAAAGTCATGTAAAATGAATGTTAGAACTCTCACTTTTAAATAATTTCATGCAATTTATCTGCAAAGCTGACATGAAAACGGCATTAAAAACACAACTTAAGCTAACCAACCAAAGGCCGGGGACGAGTACTCATAGGACACACACACAAAAAAGTGTACATCTTTACCCTGAATCTCTTTAACAGTGCTGGTTCACTGAAGATATTGCAGAATGTCTCATTCTGTGACATCCAAAATACCATGAGCAGCACTGGAATTTAGTATATTATGATGCCCAGTTCTGAAATACCTTCAATGGACCAGTAAGTACCAAGAGGATTTCACTGAAAAAGTCATTTAAAAGAGAGAGATTAATGGATAGGGCAAGTTAGACAAGAGAAACAGTTCAAGTTATTGCTCTTGGGATGCAGAATCCCCAGATGTCTTAAAATAAGCATCAGAGAACGCAAACCTATGTGAATACTTCCTAAAATATGCATTCAGTTAGTTGTAAACAAACATAAACCCAATGAATCTCTTGCAAAATATATATTTATGTAAACAAAAAATATTGCAATAACATACATCTCAAGCAATATTGAAGTCACCTGCCTTCAGACTTTTATACTTCCAGAAGTTACTTTTGTTACAGTTCAGTATGGTTCCTGTGAGAATGCAGCCTACTTAGTTAACCAATAGGTTCTGGTTAACTGCAAAACACTGCTATTACTTTGTGTGCATAAGCGATGGATCATACATTTTTATCTTTCCATAGCAGGACTTTATCTGAATTCCTGTAAAGATGACGGGCAACAATTTCTTTCTGCTATTCCACACACACACCCCAATTAAGAATTCAATTATACTGGGTTGTAATACTTATGATAGGGATGATTCCTTTAAGTGTTTAGCAAAATCCAAGGGTCGGTGAACAGCAGCATCATTGAGATGTGTCTGAATCAATTCCTTTAAATCTTCATTTAGAAATGAATCCCCTTGTAAAAATTTATCCTGGAAAGAATCAAAATGTTATATATTTTACATCATTTATACAACTATCTAAATATGGTCAACATATGGGTTTCCATTAGTGTCTCAAAGTAGTAGTGATAATTTTACTACTTTATTTTTCCTTCCCTAGACCACCTTCTGAAGGTGAGGACAGCAAATGTTCACTGATCCCTATTCACCTAGCAGGGAGAGCTTGTCAGTCTGAGCAGGGGAGATCAGAGAAAGCACTTACTTTCTAGACATGCTTTCTTCTTCTTTGTAACTAAGCTAAGGGTAGCTTGCCACATCAAACTATTTTCCTCTACATTTTTAATAACTCTCTTAAGAATACTACAGTGTGAAACACTGACTACCTCTCAAAAAAACTGTCCTCTAGCCTCTAAGGAGAGGCACAGAAGGCAAAAGGAGCCTACATATCCACTCATGGTTTCTGTCAAAGGGCCTGGACAGAAGTGCTCTGTCCCACTGAAGTATGTTGCAAAGGCCTACGGCAGGCAGACTCCAGAGGAGAAGCAAATGGGCCAGGGTATGGCAAAACTGAGATACTGTCAGAGTTTGTTAGAGAAGCAATAAACAAGACCCCAAATTAAATTTAAGAGACCTAAGTCACTTTAACATAAAACAACGTAGAGTTACTGATTTTTTTTGTTAGCTATATTCAAAGGTATTACATGCTAGGTATTCTCACTCAAGTACTAGACATTTCTACTTCCATCTGCCAATCCCAGTGCTGCTCTGCCAGACATGCAGCTAATGTGATAATCCAGGGGAACAGGCAAGTTTACAAGCTATTTTCATAGGAGTCAGTTACTTATTTAATAAGGAAATTCTGTGCTGTCAGAGGACTTTGCTGACATTAGTAGATTATCAGTAGGAGACTCCATTGCAATTCATAGGTTACCACACTTTCAAAAGAGAAAGTGGGGATAAAGTCTCACTTTATAAAGGGAAGAGCACTCGTGTGACATGCAATAGGAGCTGTCAGTTGGAGAATGTTTCATAGTAAAGCTCTGTGACATGTTAACCTTTTTTTTCTCCCATAAAAGCTCTATGTTCCCCTCTTATATTTACACTTTTCAGTTACACACTGGCACTGATTATGCTGAATCAGGCCTCTGGGAACTTGGCCATCCTGCTGATTCCAGACTCTGAGACAAGAAAGGGCTTTTATACAAAGGCAATAGAAGCAAACTTGCACTGAGCACAAGACAGCATGACAGCTCAGAAAAATAACAGACATTACATTCATATTATTACACATGCTCGTACTATGAGAGATGGAACTATTCATACAATTTCTCTTCTTTCACAGTCAGCAGTCAACAATATCTCACACCAGTAAAGAGAACTTAGCTGGGAAAGCACTCTGGTCATAGAGTCAAAAACCCTTGGTGCTGAGCAGTGAGTTAGGAGTTCTAGTATCTATTTGGGTGTTTAAGAAAGGATGTTGAAAGAGACAGTACCTTTTTTCTAGGCGTAACAGATGCTACAGGAGGATTAAAAGTCATTCCTTTCATATTATATGTCTCAAAAAGTTCTGTGCCAGACCTAGAATACAAGATCAGTTTTACACAATTAAAAGAAACAGTATAAAGTATATGTCCATAAAACGAGTCTCACTTCAGTACTCTATGAACTCAAAGTAACCTGCTCCTCAAATCACTACTTCAGTCATGCAAGGGAAGAATAACCGGTAATACAGAATATCAACTGGAAAAATTATATGAATCAGAAATGTTGAGGTAGGACAAATAGACAAATTAAAAGCATGTAAAGAGGCTTTAAATTATTATATTGAGATTAACTACATAGCTGCGGCATGAACAAAGATGGAAATGAGGGAGATTAGAGTCCAGCTCACAGAGACGATTGCGGTGCATGCCTGACAAAGTTCCACACAGTCGTCTATCCTTACACTAATTTCCATCAGTACATACTCCAGAACCCTGCACCGCAATTGGTTTTCATTGAACTGTGACAGCCCAGCAACGCTACTCCTTATTAAGATCCGTAGGCTGCTACTGAACAACACAAAGTGCTTTTGCTCCTCTGAGGGCAGAGAATGCTGCATTTGCAGGACTTTTATCCTCTGCATGGCCAGGAAACAAGCCCTTAGAAAAAGCAGCCAGCTTCTGGTACTTATAAAAGAACCATCATAGTTTCGTTCTTCCAAAAGTAATTTTCTTGCAGCATATGGAAAATTACTCACTGGGGAAACTTACAATACAGAACAAACAGCTTCTACTTTGCCAATGAACTATTTTTCAAAACATATGCATCGTATATCCCACCTTCGGCTCAGATCTGGTCTGAGAGCTTCTGAACCTTCAGCTGGAGCTCCAGCAATAAGGTGATCTGCAAATTTCTGCACTGTTGGATGATAGTGTCTCTGAAAGGAAGGAAGGGGATTGGTGAGGGATAGGATAGCATGTACTTATGTACTTTACCAATAATAATAATACTGTATTTATACACTGCATAGAAAACTTTCAGCAAACTTCTCTTCTGTTTCAGGATGAGACTAAGGATTAGCCAGTGTTCTGAGGATTACACACGCTATGTTTACAACTCATAAAACCACTCAAATAGTTTGGATGCAGTGTCCATGACAGTTTCATTATAGTTAATCTTAACTCTTTTTCTTCCAGTAGATAGTTCTAGCCAGGGTTATAGACAAATATCTTCCATTATCTATTTGCAGAGATAGGCCTTAAATAATTTCTGGAATGAGAAGGCTGTATTAAAAGCATACTGATAAAACATAAGGGCCATAAAGGTTTCCATTAGGCTAATAGCTCCAATGCAACAATTTATCAAACAAACAGGTTAATGTTAAGATTTCCCCTCCTGCCATCTTTGTCCCTGCCTCAGATGGGTAGGTAATCTCACTATAATAATTTAAAGACACTTCACTTGTTTTTAATTTGTCTAGTTGGTGGAGTTTTTAATTTGTCTAGTTGGTCTAACACTCAATTCCATATCATTTCTCTGTTTATCTGCAACACAATAACTTTGCAATGCCACATTCCAATCAATTTCAAAATTAACAGAAATGTTCTGGGCACTGGTGAGTACAAACCTATTGATTCTGATGCAAATTAGAAGACAGGAAAAGATTGAATCACAGGAAAATCAATACCATCAGACTGCCTGGTGCTGCAGGCAGAGGAATCTCTCTGCCACGCCCCCTGCTGCTGCTTATACATATCAAAGGCAGCACATTAACCTGCTGTGAGAGGAACTTGGATCCTACCAGAAAGAAGAAAGCCTTTCAGGGAGGATTTTGAGAGGAGTGCGGAGGAGAGAATCCAGGACTGCAAGGATGAGGTAGTGGGGGAGTAGAGACCCAGAGAGAACTGAGGGGTGGCGGGTGAAAAGTGGTGGAGATGAGGGAAGCAGGGATGAGAGGAAGGGGAGATACTGGGTGGATTGGCAGGGAAGCAGGGATCCATAGAGGGGGGAGCATAGAAGACAGGGAAAGGAAAGTGGCACTGGAGGAAGGGGAGAGGAAGGGACCATGTCATGGTGAATAAGTGGGGAATGAGGGTGTGCACAGAGCCCCTGCCGTACAAGGGGAGTGGGATATGGAACACACACAGAGCCCATGTCCTGTGAAAGAGGTGTGGATGGGGGCACACAGAGCTCTTGTCATGAGGGAAAGGTTGGCGGGGAGTTGCAGGGAGGCCCTGAAACAGGGTGCCACACATGGAGATTATAGGGAAGAATGACAAGATGCAAGTAGACCTCGTGGGTGCAACGTGCTTGGCCTACACTAGCCACAAAGTATGAGACTCCCTAGCATAAATACACAGGGTGTACAGAGAACACAAGATTTCATTAGTCACCATCACAACAACCTACCTGGAAATACTGTTGTAACAAACTGAAAGTATTGTGCTAGCAGAAGTTAGACAAGGGTATGTCATTCATCTAGAGTCCACAGTCTAGAGATTACAGCATTGATCTGAGCTCTGTATTTAGTTAAGCATATAAATGTTTAGCAAGCTCCCCACAATTACCCAAATAGGAACTCACCCGTAGTGCATGTAATTCCCACAGAGCTGTGTTCTGAGCATTGCAACACTCTGGCTCATCCAGTTCTGGGAGATAAAGTCCACTACCTTGAGCCTCATTGTCTAGCAGGAGGTCTGTTTTTGGGAATGTCTATCACACCATCACACAGAAAAATTGATTATCTCACATAAAGAAGTTTAATGCGTATAACATGGTAATACAAGTTCAAGAGTGTAACCAAATATTCAGCACTATTCAGACTCAGCAGTACTTAAGGAAATCCTGCTTTCATGTTTAAAATATGTCAAAATATTCTGTAGTAAAATAAAAAAATTTAAATACTACATAACAATTCATGGACTAGTAAATTCTGCAGCCCAGCGTCTCCCCCAGTTCTGGGGGAGACACTGCTAGCAGAAAGGAGATAATCAAGTAAGAAATTTTCCATTCCAGCAAGTGACTAAGAACTTACTTGCATCAATATTCTGTTGGTTGCCAAGATCCCAATACTGGAATTTGGAAGGACATGGAGAGCAAGTGTGGAAAGTCGCTTTATGAAAGCCAGGGCTCGTTGCTGGGAAACCTGTTTCCTACGTTTGGTAAGCATTACATCCAGGCACTGAAGCACTATCACCATGTCATCATTCGTAGCACCTCAAAAAACAGAATATGTAAAAACTCATTTAAAGGCAACAAGAGACCTTCCACACGAGAAAGAAAATACTCTGTGAAGGATGTTGTTTAGAAATTAGAGCCCTAGATCTATTTATTTATTTATTCATTCTACTATTTATGTACTAAAGCATAAATAATAGTTCAACAAACAGTGGTTATTAACATGATAGACAAAAACACGCATCTACTTTTATAAAACTATTCCTGCTCTGAGCAGACTCAATATATCTGTGCTTCTTTTAACAATACATTTATTCAAACAAGGATGTTTAAATTCACAAAGATTCTTTTGGTCCTAATAACACTGATCAGTCTTTCAATTATTTATAGTTATAAAAGTGTGCTCATCCAATATTTTGGATGCATATACAATAAAAACAATGTATAACATATAGTTAATTCATGAGCTCCTCCTATACAAGTTAATGAAACCCATTTTAACGAAATGAATCCTTATTTTAATAGGCATCTTTTCATAAAGTGTTAAAGCACATATTAAGAGCAATTAATGTTGAAAATATAAAACTTGCAAAAGATCAATAGAGATTTCAATTGCCTTTGTAAAGAATCAAGTAATATGGAGTCAAAAGACTTCTATGAGGACAGGTTAGATCGGGGATGGGCCACTGGAAGCCCAGGGGCAGCATCCGGACCACCAGATCATTTTATTTGGCCCACCACAGCCCAGCTCAGGGCAAGCAATCCAGCAATGCCAGGGCAGGAAAGGGTGGGAGGGCCCCGCCTGCATACATTCACATCATATGATGCTATAGCAAGAGCCAATAGACAGAAGCAGGAAGTCATGCCTAGCCCAAGCTCCACAGGACAGTAGCTGTTGCTATGGGATGAGTGCGAGGCAGATGTGCTCTCCAACCCCTCCCCATGGCGGTAGGGCGTGACATTCCCCCGGTCACACCCATTGGCCCACCAGAGGGTTTTAGTGGATTTTGTGGCCCTGTGCTACCTTAAAGTTACAAGTGCCTGGGTTAGATACTGATCCAAAGTCACTCACTAGACCCTAATGAAATCTGACACTATTTAAAATTGGTACTAAGTAATGCCATAATATATATACTAACTTGAGAGAAGAACCAAACAGTTAAAACAAATTTGTTATCTGTGTCTGTAAAAGGACGGCAAAGGCATCTTAGAATTAGAATTTTTAAGAGTATCATACAAATAAAATCAACAGTCTATGCATTCAGATGTTAAAATAAGACACTGAAGTTACCTGCATGTAGCCTAAATAGTGTCCTGTAAAGGTGACTGTAGAACTTCGAAGGGTCAATGTTAAGAACATCACCTATTTAAAAAATAATCCCAAATAGGTTAGTGAAGCAAACCTACTTATCAGCTAAAATCAAATTATGAAGTTTATATTTTAGAGAACTTACCTTGGCCAGACAGAATATGAAAAGCAGTGAGAACGCAGTGAAGGCTCTCCCGATAGCTTAGATCCTGGGAATACAAAAGAATAGCTGATACACAATAGATAAAGCTTTATTTTTAAAAAACATCTCAAGAAATTACCTCATTAGGAAAAAGCTCAACTTACCCCAGATGCAATGAGAGAATGTAGAACAACCAACAGGTCATCAAAAAATTCTACATTTATGAGATGAGCAAACCTAGAATCAAGGAGATTTTTATTTTTCTGTAACTACAGACAATTTTCTCTGCAAGCTCATTCAAAGCATTCTGTGACCTGCCAAAGACTACATTCTCTACTTCCATCAAATGCCCTCTTAAATCTACTCTATATTCGCACAGCTTGATAATGCAATCCCTAGAGGCATATCTCAACTTTTCATTAACGCTACTGCACAGAGCAAAGAATGACTTTCAATTTCTTTATTAACACACCAGAATAAATAATGCAGTCACCTAATGATTTAAAGGATATTTGTCATGTAAACCCCATACTGACAATTAGATACTACAATGAAAGACGTTAGAAATGCTCAAATATACAAACAGATGCATTTTGGTGTGCTTTATTTATCTATCCCTCATGCAGTTGAACTGCTCATACAAAAGATTCTTAAAATGTCTTTTTACTGACTCATATTTTTTCTAAAATACATAGAAAAAAATATTGACTCATAGCTCTTACTTTGCAAGACCTTCCAGTACCGCAGGCAAAAGAGGGGATTTCTGTACTTTCTTCAGTATTCTGAAGTAAGTTAAAAATACAATATTCAGAGTCTCTGTGTGCTGTGGCAAAAAGTACATAAAATCATATCAGTATGCAAAGAAAACAGGTATTGCTGATTCATTTAAACTGAACTCAAAGCTTTCTTTTTCCTCTTACTTTTTTGAATTTTGAACTCACTAGCTCCCAAAATCCTAATATTTACAAATATAGCTGTCCAAAAATTCCTATCACAGAGGATACAGACACACTACTGAGTCAGCAGGTGGATTTTAGATTCTGTAGTAAACTAAAATTAATGGCAATATTTCTAAATTTGACCAAGATAAATCATGCTTTATTTGACACAACATCTCATTCCAAGAAAGAATGGAGAAGACCTGCTTAAATATAAATAAAAGGAAATAAATGCCAACAAACTGATACTGAACAGTTGCACATATTTAAATGGAAGCTATTTTAAACAGGCAGTGTCAGGCTACCAGTGTGCCTGTCACCCTGGGGTAAGGACTACTACACAATTGAAACTGAAAACTGACATCATAATAAACATTGATAGGGCTTCTAGCAGCAGAATTTTTCTGACACACATAAAGGAACCCTATTACAGATTCAAGTAATTCCAGTCTGCTGTAGACTGTAACCTAGTCAGTCAGTTACAAATTACAGGTATCCTTTTCCTTTCTTTGTGCTCCACCTGTGTTTTTATAATTTCAGTGTCCTCAACATAGCTAGGTCTGTTAGTTGCAAAAAAATGAACCCTCCCCAGCTCCTACCTCATGACATACAATACCCTTTCTGCCTGAGAAGAGGTCTTCCATGGCCCGTATCACTACCCTCTTAGTGCACTATCATTACCTACTGAGCTAATCTGACAAAGAAAAGACAACAAACTGGACCACAAAATAGACTTCAGACAACTAGTTTTAATTGCTTGCAAGAACACATGCAAAAGCAGAAAAAGAATTTCTCCAATTCCCTACCAGTTTCAGTTTTTTTTCTTTACTCTCTGAGGCTTCTGCTTCCAGGAGTTCTCGTTCCAGCTTCTCTTCTGCTTTCTTCCACTGAAAATATATTCATTTTAAAGACATTAAATATTCTGGCAAATTAAAAAATTCCACATCTCACTAAGCCTGGAGCCCCAGGGTCCACAGGTATCTGGAATAACCATGTTCAATGCTCTGCTGATCCTTTGTGAGTTCCGTGGTGGAATGAAGTTGTCTTAATGATGGCAGAAGGGCAACTAGAGGGTAACTCGTTTTCTAAACATCCCCTTCCCACCAACTAATAAACAGAACTGAGTCATTATTAGAAGTTTTGCTAATAATTATAATAAATACAGGGAAAAGGACAGAATTAGGAATTAATTAGGAATCAAAAATTCCTTGATGTGCCACAAAATGCTCTATACATAGTGCTAATGTAGCACATTTACCAGCGCCAAAGGATAACGAAGGTAACAGAGGAATCAATTTCAACTATACCTTTCTTTGCATCCTTGAAAGATTTTTCCTTTTCTCCTTACAGGACATGAACTTTTTCTTTGCAGTAATGTCTTCTGTGTCTTTTTTTACTTCTACTTCTTTAATTCGTAGATGAAGGAATATCTTTAGCACCTAAAATTGAGAAAGAAACCATAACATATTTAGTGCCTGAAGTTTAACAAAGTCATGTGCAGCAAATTTACAACAGCAGATTATCAACATCAGGAACTTCAAGATTGGGTGTGTCTGACTGAGCTTTTGCCATGTAATACTGGAGAATCTTCATACAGTTTTATATAGTTAATTAGAAAACATACACAATGCGTTTTCATAAAATATTAATTTACAGCAGTCTTCCTTTAAGTGACTGTGATTATAAACTCTGGCTCCTGTAACATATTTAGTCACCTTAACCTATTTTCTTGGTTTAAATCCAGTGACTAGAACCCATAACCTGAGCATGCCTTAATTTGTTAGTCAATCAGACTACACCCCTTGTAGGCACAACTGTAAACTATCCCCATGCAATGGAAAGATAGGAAGTAGAGTAAGAGTCCAATATGGCTTCATCAGAAGCTATTTAATTACCTGAAAATAAAAAAAGAAGCCTACAAAAAGAGGAAATATGAATAACCAAGGAGTACAAAAGAGCAGCACAAGCAGGAAGAGACCAAATCAGAAAAGCTCAGGCACAAAATTAGTTGCACCTAGCAAAAAGCAACAAGAGGAAGTTCTTTAAATGCATCAGGTTTGTCAATCAAACAGACTACACCCCTTGTATCCTTTTTAAGGGAAGTCAAGAAGCCCTAAACTTGTTCTATGCTCAGGAAAAGTGAAGAAATACTGGATGGCTTTGCTAAGTATAGTCTTTCGCTGTTTTTGCCATTGTCAAAAGAAAATTCAAAAAGTACAACAAAAAGAAACTTACCTCAGGTCTAACATCATAATTTCTGCTCTTTACAAGGCCAGAAATCACCTTAACGACACCCAGAGAAACAGAGCCCAGTTTGTCTTGTTTAAAGAGCTTCTTTACAGCTTCACAACACATTTCAGAAATCTGTAAAGTTAATTGAAATGTTTATTCTTAGAAAATGATATAAAATAGAAACAAGTTCATGTTAATAGATACTCAACCAAGTTTCTATGTCAAAATTTACAATGGTGTGAATATCCACTTTCAATAAAAAAGTCATCAAGTACAGAGAGAAAGCCTGTAAAACAAAGTGTTGAAAAGAGAGGCATGCTACGGTTGCTTTGTAATTAACTTTCAAAAATCAGAAATATTTTTCATATAAGAGAACGCCTCTTAAAATCAAACAATTAGAAAGATACCCACCAATTTTGATGTGTCATTCATGAGAGGTACAATCAGGACAATGATGTTATTGTGGAAATTGAAGTGAGGCAGCACCACAAGAAGCTCACACAGACACTTGACTGCAATCTCTGCCAGACCTTTATATGCTTTTAACGAGATCACGTTACTTTTCTTCAGCTTCCTCTGCTTCCAGTCTGAATAAAATATTATTTTTGTTATTATTATGCAAAACTTAGCTACTGCATTATTTTTGAGTATTTTTCTGGCGGCTTTCCTGATGTTTTAGTAAAATAAATCTTAAGTACAGCTTTCTATGAAATAACAATCAGAAAATGTTAGGTGCAGAAAGCAATATTAATTCCAAGGATAAACACTTATCCTGCAAACACTTATACAGGCTAGTAACTTTGTGCACATAACTAGGCCCTTTCAGTTCAACGGGACTATGCATGTGTAATTGATGGCAGAATCAGGACCTCGTATCTAGGAATGTACTTAACTAAGAAATGAGGGAAATCCACACTATACCTTTAACTGTTTGTTCCAGATTTTCCAGGTAAAACTTGTACTGGCTCACAAGGCCTTCTTCAAACTCCCTTAGTTTCTGAGTTTCTTTTCTAACCTGTAAACATAATACAGGTGAGTTATTTTTAAAGACCTAAGTATTTCAGTTAACTAATACTGCCAATATAAGATTTGGTGTTTTGTTTTGTTTTTTCTTGTTTTGGGGATTGGTTTTGTATTTTTTTTTTTTAATCCAATGAAGTTTAGTTTTTACCAAAGCTTTCCCAGGTATATATTAAAATTAACTTTTCTGTACAAGTCTTGGCGCTTTGAGATTTTTTTCTGCCCACTAGATCTATTTCACTAACAGGTATTTAAGTGGGATTTGGGAATAGGACTGCCTTTATGTAAAACAAGTTTAAAGCCAGAATCCTGAGTTGTGCCACCTCAATTGGTAAACACCTTCTAAACCAACATTTTACAAAAAATCCAGGAGAATAAAGTATTCTGCCTTTATTTAGCAGAGAATGAAACATACATGCAGAGATCTGATCCAATGTAAGGGCATCTACACAGGGACATCCAGGAAAATTAATCTGAATTAAGTAAAGTTGAATTTGAAGTGGATCAGTAAAACTGCATTAAACCCCATGTGAACACTCTTATTCAACATTAAAGTGGCTTAATTCGGTTTAGCTTAAATCACTTTCAAAATAAGTTAAAATAAATCAAATTAAGGCCATTTTAATCCTAAATCAAAAGCATCCACACAGGGATTTTAATGCAGTTTAACTAATTCATTTCAAATTCACACCTTTAGTTAATTCAGATTAACTTTCCTGTATGTCCCTATATATACAAGCCCTAAAACACATGAATAATAGTATTCTTTATGATAGCATTTAATGGCTTTTCTTTTGGTTCAATTTCCTTGCCTGACACTAAGTACTGTTTTGTTTTTAGGTTACTGCTATTGAAAATTACCTATATATTACATACTCCTTAACGCAAAACCTTTTTGGTGACTCTGAATTTACAAGTGTTTAAAACTAAGTATAAAAAATAAATCTATCAAACATTTTACAAATGATACTTCAATTTTCTCTCATTTATTTTATTTCTTTCAATTTATCACCAACACTTTAAACTAAAGCTGTAAATGCTTATTGCTAATTAAATAAAACTACATAAACAGCAACAACAGTTTGGGTGTGGGGGAGGAGGCTTGGGAGGGAAGGGCGCTTACCTCAGGGTAGGGGACTCCCTGGCTCCCACTGGCATGGCCATGCAGCTCCTAGATGGAGGAGGGGCGAGGGGGCTCCATGCGCTGCCCGCGCCCACAAGCCCCACCCTGCCAATAGGAGCTGCGCAGCCAGGGCTTGTGGCATGAGCAGCGCACAGAGCTCCTGGCCCCTCCGCCGTCTAGGAGGGAAGCCCCTACCAGCCCTGTCAACATTCCCTCCAGCCACCTCCTCCAGTGCCCCCGGATCACCCCCCCAGAGCACCCAGGGCCCTCCGTCCAAGTTTTAGTTAGGGGTATATAGTAAAAGTCATGGACACGTCACGGGCCATGAATTTCATGACTTTTACTAAAAATACCCGTGACTAAAACATAGACGTACGTTAACACATAGGTCCCCAAACAAGGAGGGTGCAGGGCCGGGCCAGCCCCCATGAGAGGCGGGGGGTGGGGAGGCCACCCACTCCTGCTCTGCCCTCCGCTCCGCTCCAGCTCTGGCTCCCGGCTGCGGCCCCTTTCCCTGGCTCCAGCCCCAGCCTCGGCCCCCAGTCGTGGTTTCTGCTCCTGGCCCCAGCCCTGCCCCCAGCTGCAGCTCCGCTCCGAGCCCCAGATCCACCCCCAGATGCAGCTCCAACCTCAACCCTCTTACCCCTGTCTCCACCCCCCCCCACCCGCCCCCTGGAGCTGGGGCCCTGCTCCCAGCCAGAGTGCAGACAGGGATAAGGGGGAGGCACAACCCTGAAAAGTTTGGGGACCACTGCATTAACAGGCGAAGAGCCTCTATGGGTATGTCTACGCTGTAATGTAAACCCAGGATTAGCAAGACTTGACTCAGCTAACCAGCGTTACGGAACCCTGGGCTTGAGCAGCTACATTGTATTTTAACCCAATGTTAAGACTTTCCTAGCCCATGCTCAAAGTAACCATATCTCAGAGTCCCTAGTGCCCTCCCCCTGATCTCCAAATGTGGCTGCTCTAGCCTAGGACCACTGTGCGAAAACTTTACTGCCTGCCCTGCACATTACAGGAAGTTTGAAGCAGCCTGCTTGGCAAAAGGCTTGATCAGTTTGTCCTCCATTGCAAACCCAAGAGGTTCTCAGATACTGCGTTTGCTGATTGGTGATAGAAGAGAACAGGTTAACGAAGACCTGAGTTGCTGCCACTCACAAAAGGGGCCTCCATTTTCAATAAAGTGGATTGCAGATTGTTGGGACAGAGAGGAATACAGAAGTTGTCCCATGGAATTGTGAGATGACTCCCTGGAAATCAGTCAAGCGGCGCTCTGTCCACACTGTAAAGCAGGGGTAGGTAACCTTTCAGAAGTGGTGTGCCGAGTCTTCATTTATTCACTTTAATTTAAGGTTTCGCGTGCCAGTAATACATGTTAATGTTTTTTAGAAGGTCTCTCTCTATAAGTCTGGGGTGTGTGTGGAGATGCAGGGCAGAAGTCTGGGTGTTGGGGGAAGTGCAGGGCAGAAGGCTGGGTGTTGGGGGGACTCGAGGTCAGGGCAGAGGGGAATTTGGAGGTGCAGGGCAGAAGTCTGGGTGTTGGGAGGAGGTCAGGGCAGAGGGCTGGGGTGTGTGTGGGGGTGCAGGGCAGAAGGCTGGGTTTTGGGGGGAGGTCAGGGCAGAAGACTGGGTGTTGGGGGCGACTCGAGGTCAGGGCAGAGAGCTGGAGGGGTGTGGGGCAGAGGACTGGGTGTTGGGGGCGACTCGAGGTCAGGGCAGAGGGCTAGGGGATGTGTGGGGGTCAGGGCAGAGGGATGGGTGTGTGTTGGGGTAGTGGGGGTGCAGGGCAGAAGGCTGGGGTGCTCGGATCCTGGGGGTGCTCCCACCCCCCTGCACTGAGCGGCTCAGGGTAGGAGGCTGGGAGAGATATGCCCTGTTCCACCCCCTTCCCCCAGGCTCTGTCCCTACCTCTTTCTGCCTGCTCTACACTGCTCGGCTCTGCTCCGCTCCCCCTCCCCCTCGCAAGGGCCATCCAGGGAGAAGGACGGGCTGGAATGCACCACGCTGGGGGAAGAAGCGGGGGAGGAGGGAAGCTTGGCTGCCGCAGGACCAAGCCTCTGCCTCCTGTCCCCGCAGGGGAGAGGGGGGGGGGGGGGGGGCTGTGCGGGGGGCTGGGACCTTCCCCCCCACCACTCTCCCCTGTGG